>NC_142009.1:262051338-262351338 GCF_049901735.1 Notechis scutatus | reverse complement strand
GGCATGGGTCAGGCACAGGACACTGTACAAAAGATGCATGAGAGGCAGTAACCAGTGATTTTCGCAGCATCTCTTCTCTCTGTTTATCACACGATCATTTTGCTCAATGACAATGACTTTAGTTCTGATTTAAGGAATAGATTGCAGTCAGTAAATAAGAAGAGGGTGTAAATGCTTAAGTAGATAAACCAGAGCTTAGTTCATAGAGTAATGATAAAATTGGTTCTTACAGGCACTTAAGGGGTACATGAATAGTTAGCATCAACTTTTTCCTATTTAGAGAACACCGTTTTCAAGACTGGTGAAGTGAGGTTCAGATGGTGCTGAAGGACTACTTCAGTTCAGTGAAACGTCATTCAAATCACTCTGTCAAATTGATTTAAGATTCAAAGTGAAAATCTGCTTTGAAGAGCAAATTGGATAAGGTAGCTTCAAAGTGTTGCATAGCTTTTCAAAGTGCTTCTCAGTTTGAAGCCTTTTCTACTGCTTTTTCTACTGATGATATAAAGCCCCCCCCCTTTTTTTTTACTGATGATATAAAATGTTGTGACTTCAATTCAATATACAGAAAATATTGTCCAGGTTTAATGGTGTGATAAATTATTTGCCTGTCACATTTTTGAGCCAGGAAGTCTGATTTAACTCGTTTCATTCACTTCCTTAGTTCACAGTCTCTCCAACATAGACAACCTCAAGTCTTAATTTTTATTTCATTTGTGCTAATTGATAGTCCTATGCTGGTTCTGCCAGATAGACTTGGAGCAAAATCTAGTTCTTGTCATCTATGACAATCTTCTTGGGACTCCAGAAATTCTAGTAATTGGCAGCAGCAAAACTACCCAACCTTAGAAGGCAGGTCAGCAGGTTGTTTGTTTTCTATCCCAGAACAGACACATTTTATCCAGACTTACACCCTATTAAAGTCAGAAATAAGGGCCAAACTTGCCAAGGAGATATTCCATACCTCCTGATATCCAAAAATTAGCCACCCAAATTTCAGATTGTGGTACCTTTAAGTCATTGTCTTTGTAAATCATAGAGATATATACCAGTCTGCTTTCAGTCTACGGAACAGCAAAATCTGAGTATCATACTTCTCATACATCTCCAGGTCATGAACAACCCTATCTATCTCATTTCCAACCTGGCCACTAGTCTGAGACTTGTCATTAGTCTGCATTTTCTTCTACCTTTCCAATCTTGTCTTCCTTTCTCTTTTCTCTTCCAACTTTCATGTTGTTCCAGCTTCTATCATCACTCCATTTCTGGTCATGCTTACCTTCTCTACCCCCCATTATCTATTTCCACCTTAATTGTCTTTCTTCTCGTAACATTTATAAAGCTTTCCATTTCATATTAGGAATCTTCCTAACTCCATTTCTTCTTTTATCTATTCATGTTCCATACTCTCCACTATAGAAACAGAATACATTCTTTCACAGCTGTCCTTCCTAGACCACTTTCTGTATTGTTATGAACGTTTACTAACCCTTTACTTTTTCTGCAGTAGGACCCATGACCTGGGTGATTGAGAATCTCCATAGACATGATGCTTTAAGCCAGGGCTGTCAAACTCATAGCCCTTGGGCTGGATGTGTCACACACTGCCATGCCTATGCCCAGTATAGCAAAGAGGAAAAAAGTCCCCATACATCACGTGATGCCATGAGTTTGACACCCCTGCTTTAAGCAATTACTCATTAAAGTTAGTGGAGATCTTAAAACAGCCACATTATTTTCTAGATTATGCAAAGGCCCAAAAAAAGTCTGCTTTAACAAGGCAGGGAGGGAAAGAGAGCAGGCATTACTAGGAACCTCTTCTAAAGCTCATCCAAACTCACATTGCTTTAAGGTAGATGTAGGGATTTTATTTTATTATTTACTGTTTTCATGTTACTATATATTTTGTGTGTGTGTGTGTGTGTGTGTGTGTGTGTGTGTGTGTGTGTGTGTGTGTATATATATATATATATATATATATATATATATATATATATATGTGTGTGTCTGTGTGTGTGTGTGTGTGTGTGTGTGTGTGTGTGTGTGTGTATGTGGATCTTTGGTTTTCGGGTTTTCTCCGCGTAAGATTGGAAGTATCTAGGCAACGCTTTCGATGAAGTCTCATTCATCATCTTCAGGCTTCTATCTTCAACTCTGTGCTTCTCAGAGTGATGTGAGCTTGCAGCTGCTTCTTCCTTTTAACTGCTAGTGGGGTGTGACTTGATTGGGTGGGGGCTTGGCTGTGTTCTGATTGGGTGGGGTGTGTTCTCATTGGTTGGGGTTTTGGCTGTGTTCTGATTGGTGGGGGTTGGCCATGTTCTGATTGGCTGGAGGTGTGTTCTGTTCAGGTGGGGGCTTGGTTGTGCTCAGGTTGGTCTTAGTTACTGGGGGATTTGTGGGCCAACCCCCCACCAATCAGAACACAGCCAAAACCCCAGCCAAAGACATCTAGGAAGGGAAGTTGATTGTTAGCTTCTGTTTCCATGGTGAATTGTATTTGGGGTGTAGGCTGTTGAGGTGTGTGAGGAAGTTGTTCAGTTTTTCTTTCGTGGCCAGATTATGAAGGTGTCATCTACGTATCTGAGCCAGAGTTTGGGTTTGTGATCATATTTTCTAGTGCTTGTGTTTCAAAGTGTTCCATGTAGAGGTTTGCGATGACAGGTGAGAGGGGTGATCCCATGGGTGCTCCTTCTATTTGTTTGTATTTTTGTCCGTTGTAGGTGAAGTATGTATTGATAGACAGTGGTTGGTCAGATCTAGGATGTGCTGGGGGTTGTATTTGTTTTGGATGGCTGTCAAGGCTTCTTTATTAGCACTTGGGTGAAGAGGATATGACATCGAAGCTCACTAGTAGGTCGCTGGGTTGTAAGTTTTGTTTCTTTTATGATCTCATGAACTGGAATGAGTTTCTTACATGTGAGTTGATGGATTCTGCATAGGGCTGTAGTTGTTTGGCGAGAAATTTGGCTAGGTTTTTGTAGAGGTGAGCCTATGGAGCTGACTATTGGTCTAAGTGGAGTTCCTTCTTTGTGTATCTTGGGGAGACCATAAAGCTTCGGGCATCTGGATGATTTCTCTCTGGGTATGATTCTTTGCTGGATTTCTTCACTGATGGGGAGGCTTTTATTTTGGATCTGGTGGTTTTTTCTAGGTAGGTGGTGGGGTCTGTCTTAGGGGTTTGTATGTGGGCTAGGAGTAGGTTGGTTAACTTGGTTTGGTAGTCAGATGTGTTCATAACCACTGTCACGCTGCCCTTGTCTGCTGGTAGGATTATTATGCTGGTGTCTTCTTTCAGGTTACGTAGTGCAGTTTGTTCTTCTTTGGATAAGTTGCTTTTGGGTGGTTTGCTAGTGCAGAGGATGTTGGTGATTTCGAGTCTGATTCTATTAGCATCATCAGGGTTGGTTTTGGTCAGGCTGGTTTCAACTCCGCATATGATGGTTTCTGTGGGGATGTGTTTGGGAGTGACAGCAAAGTTGAATCCTTTTGAAAGGACCTTGTTTCGCTTCGGTGAGGATCTTGTCTGAGATGTTGTGCACTGTTTGTTTCATGTGTGGCTGTGAGGGGGAGGAGTTGGTTTCTGGCGTTGTTGTAGTTTTCTGAGTTTGTTGGTGTGTGTGTCTGTCTTGAGGGTGGTCTGTGTTTCGCTCTCCAGACAGCGAGTTGTTTGGATTTGTCCCAAAGTAAGGGGTGAATCTTGTTGCTGAGTCTGAGGTGAAGTGTGAGGAGATCTTTGTTGATTTGGTCTAGGAGAAATCTTTTGTGTGAAGTTCATTTCTAATTAGGGCCAATTCTGTTCTTTTTAGGATGCGTTTGGTGGCTGCTGTGTTGGTGTGGAATTTCAATTGGAAGCTTGTGGGAATTAAATTTTGATCTCGGCAGTTGCATAGGAATGCGAGGTCACATAAAATGGAAGCTCTTTGGACTTCAAGTTTTTCATAAGTCCTGGTCAGATGGTGAGTCTGCTTTTTACGTGGAAGTGTGGTGGTGGCATCTTGTGTGGCCCTCGTGGGTGTGGGTCTGGTGTCATTCATCATGTTAGGTACTCGTCTGTTCCAGCCATTTGGAAACCCGCCCTCATGAATACCAGCCATTTGGAAACCCGCCCTCATGAATACCAGCCATTTGGAAACCCGCCCTCATGAATACCAGCCATTTGGAAACCCGCCCTCATGAATACCAGCCATTTGGAAACCCGCCCTCATGAACAGACGAGTACCTAACATGATGAATGACACCAGACCCACACCCACGAGGGCCACACAAGATGCCACCACCACACTTCCACGTAAAAAGCAGACTCACACCCACACAGAAGATGAGACACGACCACAGACCAGAAGCCACACTGCAGCTGCATCACTACCCACTTCAACCCCCCTGAGCCATACATGAAGCGAACTGACCCCCACCATGAAGATGCAGCACGACCACGAACTCGAAGCCAAACAGCAAGATCACAGCTCACCAGCTCAAATCTCCCAGTAACTAAGACCAACCTGAGCACAACCAAGCCCCCACCTGAACAGAACACACCTCCAGCCAATCAGAACATGGCCAACCCCCAACCAATGAGAACACACCCCACCCAATCAGAACACAGCCAAGCCCCCACCCAATCAAGTCACACCCCCACTAGCAGTTAAAAGGAAGAAGCAGCTGCAAGCTCACATCACTCTGAGAAGCACAGAGCTGAAGACAGAAGCCTGAAGATGATGAATGAGACTTCATCGAAACGCTGCTTCAGATACTTCCAATCTTACGCGGAGAAAACCCGAATAACCAAAGATCCACATACAAATACCCGCGAGAACCTCAGAAAACAAATATTGCACCTCTACGGGAGGAAACCCACCATCTGACCAGGACTTATGAAAAAAACTTGAAGTCCAAAGAGCTTCCATTTTATGTGACCTCGCATTCCTATGCAACTGCCGAGATCAAAATTTAATTCCACAAGCTTCCAATTGAAATTCCACACCAACACAGCAGCCACCAAACGCATCCTAAAAAGAACAGAATTGGCCCTAATTAGAAATGAACTTCACACAAAAAGATTTCTCCTAGACCAAATCAACAAAGATCTCCTCACACTTCACCTCAGACTCAGCAACAAGATTCACCCTTACTTTGGGACAAATCCAAACAACTCGCTGTCTGGAGAGCCGAAACACAGACCACCCTCAAGACAGACACACACACCAACAAACTCAGAAAACTACAACAACGCCAGAAACCAACTCCTCCCCTCACAGCCACACATGAAACAAACAGTGCACAACATCTCAGACAAGATCCTCACCGGCCGAAACCAAGGTCCTTCAAAAGGATTCAACTTTGCTGTCACTCCCAAACACATCCCCACAGAAACCATCATATGCGGAGTTGAAACCAGCCTGACCAAAACCAACCCTGATGATGCTAATAGAATCAGACTCGAATCACCAACATCCTCTGCACTAGCAAACCACCCAAAAGCAACTTATCCAAAGAAGAACAAACTGCACCACGTAACCTGAAAGAAGACACCAGCATAATAATCCTACCAGCAGACAAGGGCAACGCGACAGTGGTTATGAACACATCTGACTACCAAACCAAGTTAACCAACCTACTCCTAGACCCCACATACAAAACCCCTAAAGACAGACCCCACCACCTACCTAGAAAAACCACCAGATCCAAAATAAAAGCCTCCCCATCAGTGAAGAAATCCAGCAAAGAATCATACCCAGAGAGAAATCATCCAGATGCCCTAAGCTTTATGGTCTCCCCAAGATACACAAAGAAGGAACTCCACTTAGACCAATAGTCAGCTCCATAGGCTCACCTCTACAAAACCTAGCCAAATTTCTCGCCAAACAACTACAGCCCTATGCAGAATCCATCAACTCACATGTAAGAAACTCATTCCAGTTCATCGAGATCATAAAGAAACAAAACTTACAACCCAGCGACCTACTAGTGAGCTTCATGTCATATCCTCTTCACCCAAGTGCCAATAAAAGAAGCCTTGACAGCCATCCAAAACAAATACAACCCCCACCAGCACATCCTAGATCTGACCAACCACTGTCTATCCAATACATACTTCACCTACAACGGACAAAAATACAAACAAATAGAAGGAGCACCCATGGGATCACCCCTCTCACCTGTCATCGCAAACCTCTACATGGAACACTTTGAAACACAAGCACTAGAAAATATGATCACAACCCAAACTCTGGCTCAGATACGTAGATGACACCTTCATAATCTGGCCACACGGGAAAGAAAAAACTGAACAACTTCCTCACACACCTCAACAGCCTACACCCCCAAAATACAATTCACCATGGAAACAGAAGCTAACAATCAACTTCCTTCCTAGATGTCTTGGTATACAAAAAACCCAATGGCTCCCTAGGACACACCATCTACCAGAAGAAAACACATACAAACCGCTATCTACACGCACTCTCACACCACCACCCAGCACAGATCAATTCCGTAGCTGAGACACTCATCTCTAGAACAAAATGCTTAGCTGATGAACAACACCTAAAAACCGAACTAAACACTCTCACCAACGTACTAACAGCCAATGGATTCCAAAGAAAGAAGATTACCCACCTAATCCAAAAAGAAACCCCAACCAAAATCCAAGACAGAGAACAAGAGAACGGCAAAGCCCTCCTCCCATATATAAAGGCACTACAGACAAAATCAGCAAGATCCTCCAAAAACACAACATTAAAACAGCATTCTGCACAAACAGAAAAATATCCACCATCCTAAGAAACCCTAAAGACAAAATCGAAGTTAGAAAACAAAGGAGTATACGAAATCCCTTGCACCGCCTGCCCCACCACATACATTGGACAAACTAACAGGAGAATGAGTGCACGCGTTGAAGAACATAAGAACTCGATCAAAAAAGAAGAACCGACCTCTTCCCTGGTCCAACACCTCAAAGCCACAGGACATGAGATTGACTTTAAAAATACCAGAACTATCGCCAAAACCGAACACTTCAACAACAGAATAATCAGAGAAGCCATAGAGATAGAAAAACGCCCACACAGCATGAATAAAAGAGATGACACCTCCCGCTTACCAGCCATTTGGAAACCCGCCCTCATGAACAGACGAGTACCTAACATGATGAATGACACCAGACCCACACCCACGAGGGCCACACAAGATGCCACCACCACACTTCCACGTAAAAAGCAGACTCACACCCACACAGAAGATGAGACACGACCACAGACCAGAAGCCGCACTGCAGCTGCATCACTACCCACTTCAACCCCCTGAGCCATACATGAAGCGAACTGACCCCACCATGAAGATGCAGCACGACCACGAACTCGAAGCCAAAAAGCAAGATCCCAGCTCACCAGCTCAAATCCCCCAGTAACTAAGACCAACCTGAGCACAACCAAGCCCCCACCTGAACAGAACACACCTCCAGCCAATCAGAACATGGCCAACCCCCAACCAATGAGAACACACCCCCACCCAATCAGAACACAGCCAAGCCCCCACCCAATCAAGTCACACCCCACTAGCAGTTAAAAGGAAGAAGCAGCTGCAAGCTCACATCACTCTGAGAAGCACAGAGCTGAAGACAGAAGCCTGAAGATGATGAATGAGACTTCATCAAACGTTGCCTAGATACTTCCAATCTTACGCGAGAAAACCCGAATAACCAAAGATCCATATATATACCAAAACCCTGGCCACTATGGAAAACCCTAGCCACAGAGTCATCAGAGAAGCCATAGAGATTGAAAAAAAGACCAGAAAGCATGAACAGAAGAGATGATTCCACCAGGCTGTCAATCATTTGGAAGCCTGCACTCACAAACAAAAAAATCTCCACACCACAAGCCAGGCAAACACCTGGGCACAAATAGATCCCCTGATATCTCCAGCTCAAACACACCCCAACCAGGCACCCAGATGAAACCCAGCTTCCTAACTAATGATAGCCGTCCATTTACCCGAAGCCAAGCTGCACTAAAGACCTCCATTAAAGTAACACAATGCCTGCCAGCCAATCAAGATACAAAAAGAGCCAAAAACAGACAGAAGATATCAGAAACACCTATCAAGCAGAACACAGCAAACTCCGAGACCAATAAACACAGACCAAGACTCCCAACCAATCAGGATGAAGAAAAACCATTCTGGCACAGCAATAGGCTGCCCCAAATTTAAATCTGAAACCACTGTAAAAGTCTGACCCACAGACGGACACAATACAGAAGCCTGATGATGGCAGATGAGATTCTGCTGAAACGTTGCTACAACTTTAAAAAGAACTACAATGACGTGGAAAATACTCCAACCAAGCCGAACACCATACATGTAAGTACCCGAAAACTTAAGAAAACATATATATATATATATATATATATATATATATATATATATATATATATATATATATATATATATATATATATATAAAATGAAATTTCAGTAAAATACAATACACATTCAGTAAAATGCAACATACATTATAAATATTACACATATTGTATTTTACAAATTAGTATGGATTATATAATTAAAATTCATACAATCAAAATGTTTCAGGATATAATATATATTTTGTGTGTACTGCTAGCTAGATCACAAGCCATAAATACACACGTTTGAAATCTAGAAAATAATTATAGCGTCCAAGAAAAGAGTTAGTAATTTGTGTCTTTCAACTACAATTCTTAGCACCCTTCACAATAGACAGTACTGATGGCAACTGCTGATAATTGTAATTCACTAGAATCTCATAAACCAGCTTTTTTGATGATATTTCATTCTTGAAAACAAATTTCAAAATAATTTTAGCTATCAATTAGAAAGTGATGTTTTTCCAAAAGAGGGATTGCTTTCTGAATGTTCATTTATGAGAGCAGAGGAATTTCAATCAATTTATTGTTGACTTTAGCCAGCAAACGAATTAGAGGAATCAAACTACTTGAGAGAGGAAGAAGTATAGGTTTTGTTCTTCCAATTACATTTATGTCTGAGATTTTAGAAAAAATGACAAGCCACTATCTCCAGACTGAAATATATTACTCTGAGCCTCCAAGTTGTGCCAAGCTGCTGTATGAAGTAATGAAAAATAGTGGTTTTTTTACAGCTAGAAATGGTTGAATAATTTATCGTTATCTGATTTAGATCTGTGGGAAATACACATGCACACAATATGTATGTTGTTTTTATAAATATCTACAGACCCCTCGCATTCTTGACAAAACTGTTTCAACTCCTTCCCTCAGGATGTTGCTATAGGGAATCACCAGGGGTGGGATTCAATTCTTTTAATAACCGGTTCTGTGGCTGTGGCTTAGGTGGTGGGTGTGGCTTGGTGGTCATGTGACTGGGTGGACATGGCTTGGTGCTCATGTTATTGGCTGGGCGTGGCCAATGCAATATCACTCACATCGAGGCATGCATCTCCTTGCCTGGCCTCTCATGACTGTGGGGATGCTGCAACAGTCGTAAGTGTGAAAAACGGTCATAAGTCACTTTTTTCAGTGCCATTGTAACTTTGAATGGTCATTCCACACAAGCAAAGTACTAGCAAAGGAGGGGGGAAAATCTCCAGAGAAGTTCCAGAGACAGGAAGTCTAGTCCTGCCAAGAATGTAATAAGGGTTAACGGAGAGGCAGTTTCTGTAAACAACACCAAAATGTTTCCTTCCTGCCTTCCTTACAGGATTAGGCCAGTAATTTCTTCTAACAACCGGTTCTCTGAACTTCTTAGAATGTTAACAACAGGTTCTAGCAAATAGGTGCAAACTGGTAGAATCCCACCCCTGGGAATTACATGCCAAAACAACTAGATACTGAGAGTTTTTCCCCTCATACTATCATTCTGCTGAATATCTAATTCTTGTAGTGCTGTCTAATGTCTATGTATATTTACCCATGTAATATGGCTGTAGTGTTATTATTATGCTTCTTGTTATCTTCTTTACTACTCTCTCTTATTGTTATTGTTATTCTGTTGATTTGCATGTACACTGAAAACTTCTCCATTATAGACAAATTCCTTGTGTGTCTAATCACAAACAAATAAAATTCTGTTTTCCATCCTATCCTATCCTATCATTGCCAAAGCAACTCTAGGTAGCTTTATATAATTAAACATCACTATTAATCCAATCTGGGACTACATCAAATAATCCAATATAATTCTTACAAAAAGACATTGCAAAATCAGGAAGAAGGCGGAGCCTCCTCGCCGACGGGCAGTAGATCGCAACTCTCTGCGGCTATTGTTTGTGCTCTTTCGTCGTAGAGCCCCAATCATCCTGATTAGGGGCTGAAACTGCCTTGGAGGGGCAGCGGAGTAAGAGGAAGCAACAAGCCTGTTTGTGGGGAGCCGCATCTCCCCCCCCTGGGCTTGTTTTTTTTTTCCTCCCGAAGACGACTGCAGCGATGGTCTAAAATGGCCATCCTGAAGAGGATGACTCAGCTTGACTAAGATTTGTGCAGGAGGGAAGAAAGAGGTGGATAACATCTGAACCGGGACAACTGGGCAATATAACCAAATAAAAGTACCCCGGGATTAAGGTAACATAGAATTTTTAAGAAAAGAAAAGTGAGCGGCGAAATTACAAAGAGACAGAGAAAAAAAGGAAAATATTTTTGACAGCTAAATGGGGCTTCGAACCAGGAAAGGAAGAAGCTGGAATTAAAGATTTAATGAAATTGGACTAAAATTCCGGTTTGTCGGCTTCGCGAGCGGCAGGGATTCGCGACACTGCGCGATCCCTGCTGCGCTAGCCGTTTTTGGTGCTCCGATCTGGACGGGTTTGGAGCTAAGCCTGCCCTGCAGGGGCGGCTGAAGATAGGGGGATCCGGAGAGGGGTTTGGGGGTGTTGCAGACCCCCTCCTGGCCGGCAGAACCCCCTTTTCCCAAGATGGTGCAGCGGTGGTCCGTAATGGCCGCCACAAAGAAGCTGGCAGCTGGGTAAGAATGCGCAGGAGGAAGAGGAGAAAGCCTTTGAGAGTGAAAGTTTTCTTGGTTGACCCAGGACTCTAAGACATATTTAACACAATTCCTGGAAATTATGGTTTTTTGAATGATACTTTCCAGAAGAGAAAATAAGCGGCAATTTTGAGGTGCTGAAAGGAAAGTTTACTCTCCTTCCCTACGGAATCAACAAGTGGATACTGAGAAACCTGTCTTTTTTAGGTAAAAACTGGCTTTATGTGATAAGTGGGAAGGGAGAGGACAAAAGATTTTGTTGGAGGAGATGCCTTAAGGATTTGAAGACTGAAATGTATTGCAATGAGGCTTTAAGATACAGATTTGGACTTTCTTTTTTTGATTGATACTACCCCAGGAAGAGAAAGTGAGAACTTTGTCTTGGATTGGATTGATTGATGACTTTGGGATTGTTCTATTTTTTGAAATATCTTGGTTGTTGCAAGAAGAAAGAGGGGGAAAAAAAAGAAAAGAAAAGATTTATAATGGCTTTTTCTGTTGAGGAACTGAGAAAAGAATATGAGCAAACAAAAAAAGATGGTGAAGATGGTGTGAAAGAAGCCTTCCTTTTTTAGAAATGGCGCTTGTTACTTATCAACAAACACTACAACAGATGGAGGAGGAGGAGGAGGATGAGGAAGAAGAAGAAGAAGAAGAAGAAGAAGAAGAAGAAGAAGAAGAAGAAGAAGAAGAAGAAGAAGAAGAAGAAGAAGAAGAAGAAGAAGAAGAAGAAGAAGAAGAAGAAGAAGAAGAAGCCATCTTTAATGAATTTCAAAATTTAACTAAGAAAGAAGGAAGAAAGAAAGGAAGGAAAATGAAGGACTTAAGATTTAAAAAAACACTCAAGAAAGAGAAAAATAAGGTACAAAATCAATATAATGATAGTAAACAAAAGAAAAAAGGAACACAACAGAGAAGGGAAGCCAGTAAGGCAGAGGCTAGGAGAAGGTGGGGGGGGTAGAAAGGTCTGGTGGGAGAAGAAAGAAAGGGAAAAGGTGGAGAAAAGCCACAAAGTTTTGAAATCAGATGGGAAAAGAGGAATCTTTTTTAGGGACAAAGGGTAAAGTATAATTTTAAAAAAAAAGATTTTGCAAGGTACATAAGATGGTATTGTAGCATTTGTATTAGAAATAGAAAATTAGAATGGTTTAAGAGTTAATAAGAGATTAAAATGTTGAAATGTTTAGTAATGATTGATTTTAAAATCTAATATATTATTAAAGGGAATGTTTAGAATATTGAGTTTTAATTAAAGAGTTTAATATGACTATGGTATTGATGTTATTATAAAATTATTATTGTAGCATTTGTCTTTGGAAAAGGCAATGGGAATGTTATAAGATTCAATATTTAGATCTATTATTTAACTATGTATTTAATCATTTTGAATTTATTATTTTTCTTTTATTAAAAAAAAATTAGTAGATAGAATGTACCAAGCAGAATCAGATTGGGTATTAGGTGTTATTTTAAATGTTAATCTAATTATTTTAGGGGGAAGATAGAAAGGCATCATACTCTGTTTAGTGATTTCAGGAGAAATTCTTTTTTTTATTATTATAAGGAATGAGACAAAGGGATAATAAAGAATGGACAAAAGATACAAATATAATGACTCAAATTAAGATGGATTAAATAAGATAGAATTAAGAAGAGTGAAATGTGTGGAGAAGCCAATATAGAAGACATAGAATGGTAAATAAAATAGGTAATGACATGTAAGATGAGCATGAATATAATTGAAGTCCATGTAGAGAGAGGTACCTGGGGCCAAGTTACTTTCCTAAAAGATTTTTTATATGTTTGTGTGTTGTGTGTTTATGTTTCTGGGAGAATTAATAAAACCTTGCAGAAATATAGAATGAGAATAATGGTAACCAAGTCAGAAAGAAATAGATGAAATAATAATAGTGAAATTGAATAAGAGTAAAGAGAAGTAAAGAGAAACTGGATAAGAGGTATTTGTATGCTCATATGGAAATGGTTTAAAATAGAATTATATTGTATAAAATAAGGTTTTATTTGACTTGTAAAATTTATAATGGAAAAAGGTTCAAGTATGTAATGGTTAATGATGATTTGTTTGTCTTTAAAATTAATAAAATTTGTTTAAAAAAAAAAGAAATTGGACTAAAATAATTTGGGAATAATCAAGTATAAAATTAAAGCTGGACTTAAGATTGTCAAAGAATAATAATAATAAAGTTTACAAATTGGAGACTGGATTGTGTTGGAATATTGAGGTTCGAAAAACCTTAAATAAAAATACAGGGGGGAAAAAAGTGAAGACTTCGTATAATGGAGAGTGTCACCTTTTGATAAAAATTTAGTACAAATAAAAAGGAAAACATTTTGTTTTTGAATGAACTGATATGGATATAACATTACAGAAATATTGAAACAAAGTAAGAATTTTAGAAAGTGAGAGTAGAACCAGAATAAAGGAAAAAGCAAGGAAGGAAAGATTGTTTGTGGGACTGATTGATGTTTTTGGTATAAACCCTGGACTGGAATAGCTGAGAACTTTAAAAAATTGAAAGAAGAAAGAAGGAAAGTAAAAGTGGTTTCTTTTTGTGGACTTTAAGGATCATAAAATATAAGAATGATATCTCTCTGGGATTTAAAAATGGAACTTAAAAATATGAGAGAATTACTACAGGAAAGCGGCGAATCACTTTGCTCTGTGCTAGAAAAAATGGAAATGGCGATTGAAGAACAAGAAGAAAGATTCTCAGAGGAGCAGGAATTGACTCAAGGAGAAGACATTTTGAATGGACAATTAACACAAAGAACGTTACAAAGAAGTGGGGAAAGAAGGAAGGTTAAAAAGTTGAATTTCAAGAAAGCAATTAAAAGAGGGAATAATTGTGAAGTTAGAAAAGGCAGAAAGATTCAGCAGAAAAGGGGAAGGGAAGATATTAAGGAGATAAATTGGAATGAGAAAAGTTATGGGGAAAAGAGAGGGAGGAGAAGCAGTAAGAAACACGCATGTGAAAGAGAGAAACACAGAACTAGTAAAATGTTGAAAGGAAATTGTTTCTTTGCAATTAAAAGAAGGAATACTTGTGAAGTCAGGAAATGCAGAAAGAATGAGAAAAGACATGGGCAAGAGAGGGGGAGGAGAAGCAGTAAGAAACACGCATGTGAAAGAGAGAAACACAGAACTAGTAAAATGTTGAAAAGAAATTGCCTTTTCAGAGATAATGGTTGATGAATTAAAAGGGGGATTCTGCAGGGTGACAAGGGGTAATAATAATATTTCTGCAATTAAAAATATTTAGAAAATAGGGTAATATAGATACTGATAACTCTTATTAAAGGGGGGGAATATGCTGTGGAATCCAATTGAGAAGATGTAATGACTAATGGTTTATTGGGAATTAAGATGAGGCAATAAAGGTATATTCTAATCATTAA
Organism: Notechis scutatus; assembly: GCF_049901735.1. Taxonomy (NCBI): domain Eukaryota; kingdom Metazoa; phylum Chordata; class Lepidosauria; order Squamata; family Elapidae; genus Notechis; species Notechis scutatus. Next base: position 262,336,929 of record NC_142009.1, on the reverse strand, counting down.
GGTGTGTTAGGTATAACATTGATACCAAATATGGTTTGGGTGAATAAATATATAAAACTTAGATATCATGGTTTAAGTGCTTATCACTTTAAGCACAATGCTGCAGGCAATTAGCCGATTAAGGGTGCGGTTAGAAGTTACAATATAAGGAAGCATTAGAAGCTGGAAAGCTTACTGTGGCTTACTGTAACTGTAACTGCTACTGCGACTAACTGTGTCTTACTGTGATTGTGCCTGTAACTGAGATGTTCCTGTCTGCTACTGTTTGCTGATTTACTGCGTAATTCTACTGTTCTACTGTTTGAACTTCTTGCTGAATATCCAGCGTTTGTTCCTCTGGAGAGAGACACCGGAGGAGGAGAAGATATCTTTATCGGGTGATAAAAGATATTGTAAGGACTCTTAACTTGGACTGTAATAGTGAGTCTTACTGGATGGAAATATAGTGAATGACAACTTGGACTGAATGACAATGCTTTAAACTCTAAATGGATTAAAAACTATTTAAACTACAAACAGTGTTTGTGTTCAGTGTGTGTATACTCTGGGGCCCTTCCTGGCTTGACTACTGCTGCAATACTCTGCTAGGGGTTAATCCCCAAACACTAACATTGGTTATGGGCCCAGCAGCATAGTCTAACTAACCAGGATATAGCATAGAGAGTTGGTGTGAGTTGCACATTACTGTAAAAACAAACTGTTTTAATTAGTTTAAAATAGTCAAAATATCTGAAGAGTAATGGCACAAGTAAATTTGTCACAACTGTCCATGATATCCAGGCTGGACGGAACAAACTATGTTTCATGGTCAATGAAATGTAGTTTACTTCTACGTAAAGAAGGTTTGTGGGACATAATAGCAAACCCACCAGATGTGAGTAGCTGGGATCCTGCTGATGATGATGATAACGAAAAGTTACAAGACTTTAAACTGAAAAATGAGCAGGCTTTATGCAACATAGGACTGACTCTCTGTGATCAGCAGCTTGTACATATTCGTGGAGAAGAAAATGCTGCAAACTGCTGGGAGAACCTCAGGAAGATTTATGTTCGGGACAGTGTAGGAGCACATATAAATCTTACACGGAAGCTTTTCGAACGCATCTTCAGAGGAATGGAGATATGTTAGTTCATTTAAACTGTATGAAGAGCATTTTTCAAGAATTGCAAGAAAAAGAGCTTATATTTAATGAACTGCAACAAGTCTACATCATATTATCTTCATTAGATCAAAGCTATGATGACTATGTGACTTCGTTGGAAGTATTGCCAAAAGAAAGCCTCTCATTAACCGACATAACAGGCAGGCTACTAGAAGAAGCCAGAAGAAGGCGTGAGCGTGACGAGCTGAGAGAAGATAAGAAAGAAGAGAAATTATCTTCAAAGCCTGTAAGAAACCAGCAAAGCAAAGTACAGCACCTGGAAGAAGAGAATTTATCTTCGACAGCATACACAATTAAAAAGTGTTTTAATTGTGGAGGCAGAGGACATCTGGCAAGGTTCTGCAAAAAGAGAAAAAGCCAGAATATAAAAAAGCCAAAGAAAGCATTTGAACTAGCCACGTTTAACAACTCTGATGTGAAGAATGATCTATGGGTGGTTGACAGTGGCGCATCCCACTGCATCACAAGAGATAAGACAAAATTTATAAAAATGTCTAAAAGTTCTCAACATATATCTCTTGCAAACGGTTGGAATCTTAAAGCGAAAGGTGAAGGTTTTGCACGTTGTCCGTGCATAAACCAGGATATAAAAATGTTGTATGTACCGCAACTAAAGTTTAATTTGTTTTCAGTAAGGGTATTAGATAAATTAGGTTATGTAATTACTTTTAAGGATAATAATTGCATAATTGAAAAAGATAACAAAAGGGTAACTGCAGCTTTAAATGGAACATTATATGTATTAGATAATAGTAAGAAAGGGGAGGCACAAACTGTATTTAATAATATTAAGCCTCATAATGAATGTATCCATTTATTGCATAAGCGTTTGGGGCATGTAAATTTTAAAATGCTAAAACGTACAGTTGAGTTATCTGAAGGAATAAGGTTAAAACCTTGTGATAAATATTTGCGTTGTAATGTTTGCTGTGAAGATAAGAGCAAAATATTGCCTGCAAATAGGCTAAATGGTTTCAAAACAAAAGAACCTTTAGAAGTAGTATTTGCAGACATCATAGGTCCAAAGAAACCCAGTATGGGGGTGCTAGATATATACTGAGCATTATGGACCATTATTCTAGATATGGGTTTTGCTATTTAATGAAAAGCAAAACTGAAACATATCAACATTTTTCAATTGGCTTAGGTTTGCTGAAAGAAAGTCTAAACGACAACTGATAACCCTGGTGACAGATAATGGTACGGAATTTATTAATAACAAATTCCAGAACAGACTTAAGGTAGCTGGAATAGAGCATAAGAAGTCTGCTCCATACAGGCCAGAACATAACGCTTTTATTGAAAGAAGAGGCCAAACACTACAGGCAATGGTTAGAACAATGTTAACTGATTCTGGGTTACCTGATTCTTTGTGGGGGAGGCTACAATGTGTGCTAATAACATATTGAACAACGTTGTTAACACAACAACAGGTGAAATACCATTCACCAGGTGGCATGGCAGGAAACCTGACCTAAGTTACCTGCACACATTTGGTGCACCAGCATGGGTGCATATTCCTGCACAACTCAGAAAAAAAGGGCAACATAGATCTAAAAGATTTTTCTTCGTTGGTTATCAGGCAAACCATAGGGCATATAGATTTTGGGAGAAAGGCACATCTAAAGTGTTATGTAGTGCTAGTGCCCAATTTCTAGAACATGAAGGATGGGAGAAATTAGAACAGGATGCCAATAAAGATGTAATTATTGAATCCTATAGAAATCCCATTAGTTATCCCTGTAACTTTAAAAATAAAGTAAAGAGACAAATACAGGATGAAATAGTGCCCATAAAGGAAGAAACAGATTCAATAGCTGAACAGGATGAGGAAGATGAACAGGTAGTAGTTCAGCAAAGTCCTCCTGTAAGCCCTGTAATTCCCAGAAGAACTACACGTGTATCTAGACCGCCTGATAGGTACCAGGCTAACACAGTGTGCCAGATTAATCAAGTTCCTAATTCTGTTGAAGAAATTAAAAAGTATCCTACTAAGGAAAAAGAAAGTTGGTATGCAGCAATGAATAAGGAACTGAATTCATTAAGAGATATGAAGGTGTATGAAAATGCCAAATTACCTGTAGGAAAGAAATCCATTGGCTGCAAATGGATATTTAAGGTAAAAACAGATAAAGATGGTAATTTAATCCATAAGGCAAGGTTAGTAGCCCAAGGTTTTAGGCAGAATGCCAATGACTACGATGAGGTGTTTGCACCTAGTCTTAAGGCAGCAACCTTGAGGGCAGTTTTAGTGTGGGCAGCTAGTAAAAACTATATAGTTAACCATCTAGATGTGGAAACTGCTTACTTGCACGCCCCATTAAAACATACTATTTATATGAAAAAACCTGTTGGTATTAAAAGTGAAAATAAGGATAATAATGATTGTTGGTTGTTAAAGAAAAGCCTCTATGGTCTAAAACAATCAGGCTATGAATGGAACCAGTATATTGTAAAGGAACTAGACAATATAGGATTTAAAGCTGGTTTAGCCGATCCATGTCTGTTTAAGAGGGAGACAAATGGGAAAGTATCATTATTATTACTATTCACAGATGACATTGCATTGATAACTGAAACTAATGATGAAGCAAATAAAATAATAGCATCATTAGGAAAGAGAATAAAGATCAAGCAATTAGGGAGATAAAGAAGTATCTTGGTTTGAATATAAAGAAAACAAGGAAAGGTTTTAAGATATCTCAGGAAGATAAGATAAGCAAATTGCTAAAAGATTACAAGATGGAGCTTTGTAAGCCAGCTAAGACTCCAATGAGTCAGGAGTTTAGCAACACTGATGAACAAAGCCCGGAGTTTGATAAGGTGATTTATCAATCTTTAATTGGTAGTTTGAGTTATCTTAGTAATTGGTCTAGACCAGATATTTCATACTGTGTGAATCAGTTGGCTAGATTCAATTCTGCACCGTGTGAAAGACACTGGATTGCAGCTAAGAGGATATTAAGATATCTTAAAAAGACAATGAATTATTCATTGTATTTAGAACCAAAGGGTGATTTAATTCTGAGTGCTTATGCAGATGCTAGTTTTGCATCAGAAAGAGACACTAGAAAGTCGACTTCAGGAACAGCCATAATGCTGGGTAAGACATTAATAGGCTGGAAGTCAATAAGACAACAGCATATAAGTTTGTCTACTATGGAGGCAGAATTCTCCTGTTTATCATTGTTATGTACAGAATTAATAATGTATAAACAAATGTTAATTGATATAGGTATAACTGTAGATTATCCTATAATTATACATGAAGATAATCAGGCAGCAATTCAAATGGCCACAAATATTGGAGTAAAAACAAGGAGCAAGCATACAGATCTAAGATACCTAAACGTGAGACAATCTGTAAGAAGTAAGATGATTCAGCTAGAGTATGTCGGAGGACAATTTAGCTGATAATTTTACTAAAGCCCAAGGTGCCACTAAGCACCAGGAGAGTTGTGAAAAATATGGGATTAGATTGTAAAGGTATTATATATTTATATCACCCAAAAGGGGAGTATGTTAGGTATAACATTGATACCAAATATGGTTTGGGTGAATAAATATATAAAACTTAGATATCATGGTTTAAGTGCTTATCACTTTAAGCACAATGCTGCAGGCAATTAGCCGATTAAGGGTGCGGTTAGAAGTTACAATATAAGGAAGCATTAGAAGCTGGAAAGCTTACTGTGGCTTACTGTAACTGTAACTGCTACTGCGACTAACTGTGTCTTACTGTGATTGTGCCTGTAACTGAGATGTTCCTGTCTGCTACTGTTTGCTGATTTACTGCGTAATTCTACTGTTCTACTGTTTGAACTTCTTGCTGAATATCCAGCGTTTGTTCCTCTGGAGAGAGACACCGAGGAGGAGAAGATATCTTTATCGGGTGATAAAAGATATTGTAAGGACTCTTAACTTGGACTGTAATAGTGAGTCTTACTGGATGGAAATATAGTGAATGACAACTTGGACTGAATGACAATGCTTTAAACTCTAAATGGATTAAAAACTATTTAAACTACAAACAGTGTTTGTGTTCAGTGTGTGTATACTCTGGGGCCCTTCCTGGCTTGACTACTGCTGCAATACTCTGCTAGGGGTTAATCCCCAAACACTAACAAGGTGTCACACTCAAAATAGTAAAAGAGGGGAAACTTATACTTGTTCTTTTTTCTTTTTGTGTGGGTGTGTTAAGATCTGTATTAATTTAGAATTTATAAAAAAAAATTGTAATGGAAAGGGAATGTGACAGACTAAAGAACCAGCTAAATTAATAAGTTTAATAAGTTTAATATAGATTATTAAAAGCAAGGAGAGACATTGGTAACTTCATTATTACCACTATTAGGCAAATATATATTGTTTATTTTTATTTTTAAAATAAATATTAAGGATTATATTTGAAATAATTGAAATGAAATTTTAAAATGTTTAGATTGGGATTAATGAAAGAATTTAGAATTAAACCTTATTATTATTTATTAGGCAAATATATATTGTTTATCTTTATGTTTAAAAACAAATACTAAAGGATTATATTTGAAATAATTGAAATGAAACAAAATTGATTGAAATTAATGAAAGAGGCTAGAATTAATGTGTTTGTTTCTCTCCTTACTGAAAATTTGGAATGGAAAAGGTAATAATAGAATTAAATATGCATATATCAATGTATAATTTCTGTCATATTTGTATGTAAAGATGATGACCCGGAAATATGTTGTCCACTAAAAAGAGATTTTTGTTTTTAATGTGAAAACTGAATAAAGTCTGTTTAAAAAAAAAAAAAAGACATTGCAAAATCTGAAATTAAATATATTTGGTTATGTACACACACACACACACATACAGGGCTCCATGATCCAGAACTTTGTCATCTTTGACTCTGAAAGGGTGGCACTGCCCCAGAAAGATCCGGTCTGGAACTTGGGGGTTCTTCTGGACTCATGACTCCTTTTCAAAGAACAGGTTGTCAGTCATGGATAGGAGACCCTTTGAACAACTCCACGTTGTGCACTAGTTGCAGACTTTCCTAGCCCAGGATTCTCTGTGCACAGTCGTTCAGTCCCTAGTTATCTACTGCATGCTATAATTAACATACAATTTCTTTGGTGAGTGACTTTTAGTGTGCCTTCAGAAGATAATGGAAAAAACCCTTTAACTCTGTAAGCTTAACCCAAATTTTTGATGTAACTAGTGCAACAACAGATGAAGCCTTTTTCAATTTTTGCATTCTGGATGATGTTACTCTATACGCTCTGTTATGATCTTCAGTATTTTTATTCTTGCCTATTTACAAATTTTCTAGTAGGAATTTACTTAAATATTTTAAATATACATTTTGTGATGACCCTGGGCATGGCACAAAGGCAATACAGTCAAATAATAAGTAGGAGTCCCTTTATCAGCTCCAAATTTGCCCCCAATGTCCTGGTTACCTTCTGGTCTGTAGAAAAACTCTCCCAGGAGCAGCCTTTGGCTGCAGAGATTCAAGTCCAAAATGTTGTCAACAAAAACTTTAACTATAAGTCCAATCAGGGCAAGATGCGGTAACTAATCCAGCAGAGAAAGAGAAGGAATTCCAGACATGAAGAAATGACAGAAAATCAACCCAGTTGGGAGGATTCCAGGAATGCAGATAACCACAGTCAACACAAGATAAGCTCATGTTTGTTCCCAGCAGACACCGCACTGAGCTTGCATCTCTTTCAAACTCTCTTCCCCAGGGGTGGGATTCAAATTTCTTAACAACTGGTTCTGTGGAGCTGGCCTAATTTGTGGATGTAACTTGGTGTTCATGTGACTGGGTGGGTGTAGCTTGCTGACTGGGTGTGGCTTCGTGGTCATTTGATTGGGTGGGCGTGGCCTGGTGGCCATGTGACTGGATGGGTGTGCTTGGTAGTTATGTGACTGGCAAACCAAATACAAGTGGTCCTTGCATAATAGCTGGTTGCTTAGCAACTGTTCTAATTTACAACTGACCTTCCCAGAGCTACTTGACCTGTTTTGGGAGTTTTGACAGACAGACAGACAGACACACACACACACACACACACACACACATTTACACATGGCCAGTTACAACATCCCATACAGTCATGTGACTGAGGTTTTCTATGTTTTTTGCCAGTTTCCAACAATTCCTTCTAGTTTCCAGTTAAAAATGCCCATTGGGGAAAATGGACTTGTTTAACCACAGTTTTTGCTTAATGACCACAATGTTCACTTAATGACTATGGTGTTTGCCTAACCCAAGGGTCTGCAACCTTAAATGCTCAAAGAGCCATTTTTCTATTTTCTTTTAAACAGGTATATCTTTCTCTGTGTCTCTTTCTCTGTCTCTTTTTCTCCCTCTCTTTCTCATCTCTCTCTCTCTTATCTATCTTTTTTTTCTCCCTCTCTCTTTTTCTTTCTCCCTCTCTCTCTCTTTCTCATCTCTCTCTCTCTCTCTCATCTCTCTCTTTCTCATCTCTTTCTCTCTCATCTCTCTCTCTCTCATCTCCTCCCACTCATTTCTCTCTCTCTCTCTCATTGAAGGATACCATGTTGATAGTGTTGAAAGTCATCAAGAGATCCGGGAGAGAATACACCCCATCCCAAGTCCTCCACTGGTCATCCACTGACATAACTAACGCACACCCAGTGCTGCAGCCTGGCCTGAATCCTGACTGAAAGGGGGTCTGGATAATCTGCTTTATCCAGGTCCTCTAAAACTGAATGCTTACCACCGTCTCAAAAACATTCCTCCAAAAGGAAAGGAGACCAGACAAACTAACATGGTCAAGTCCAAAATGACCTTTTGGAAAGGGGATATACCACTGCTCCCTTCATGGCAGGCAGCACCCCTGACCCCATGAGGAGTTTATCATCACTTGGATGATGGATCCAATTGCATGCCACCTTCCAGGAGGATTTTACCGACCGGGGTGTGTGTGTACAGGTCCAAAGCTTAAACTCTTACCAAAAAGTAATTTCAGAAATGACCAGGTCACTTAAAATGCCAGTTCCCAATCCCAATCCCCAATGGAGCAGCACTGGTCTGCAGCATGCCAGCAACCAGGCTGTACAAACAAGCTAAGCCCCATCTGCAGGATACAGGCAGCACACAAAACCATACCACTCAGCTCCATGGAAAAGCATTTCCCTGGTGCCCAAAAGGTTGGTGGCCACTGACTTAAAAAGACCTGTCCAATACCAGTTTGTTCAGTCTGTTTTAATAAATGGGCAAAGGGCATTATAGTGGTTCTCCCACTCATTGCAGGGATTAAGCCTATGTTAGGACCTGTCCAAGCAGGGGAAAAGAGGCAGTGCTTCAGACAACTTATCTTCGGTATCATGAAAAGACTGAAAATCATAACTGCATTTTTACTTTCTGGGAGAAAAGTACCTATGGGAATTTCACTGAAGCTGTTACAACTTGACTGGATTGAAATAATTTGCAGTTTGCTATTCAATCTGGAGCAAGAAAATATCTTGAGCTGGGTCTGCTTCTGGTGATATAGATTTGAATATATTGTGATAGGCTTAAATATGACTCTTACGGACAGATTTATTTGTTTTTCTTTATGGTATACTGCTCATTTTGCATTGTTTTCATTTACTTTGTATTTTGTTGTTAGCTGCCTGTGTTTTGGAAGTGAATAGATTACAAACACTGTTAACCAAGCAAATGAATACAGGGTATCAGTTTCTTATACCGTATCTCTCTTCATCCTATCAATCTGTATTTCTGTTGGGTGGATGAGTTGGCGAGGTGTATGTGTGCACTTTACCTTTTAAAATTATTGATTTTCTTTATCTTTTAAAAATCTTGGTAATGTCCTTCATTTATGCCATCTTTAACAGATTCATAGCATGTTTTGAAGGTGAGGCATGTGATGAATAACACAATTATCCCAAAGGGGGGGGGGAAAGAACATTGGTTTGTTGAGGTTCAATGATGGCTAGAAATAGTATACAGGAACTTGAAGACTTAATTTCCTGTTCCTGTCATGCAGCTTTTGCATGGATGACATTTCTGCTCCTGTTGTGTGGGAGATTGGTTGGGAGTGTGGAAACTGGAAGGGAGCATGTTGCTTCTGGAATACTTATGGTAGTATAGTTTTTTCTTTCTTTCTTCCTCCCTCTCTGTTTCTCATCTCTCTCTCTCCCTCCATGGCAAGAGCAGCAGCGTCAGTGTCTCGGGAGAAAAGTTGCACATCTCTCTCCTATATTCCTCTCATCTCGCCTTGAGTAGCCTCACGCAGCACCAAACTCAGCACCAAATTTAGTGCATTTCACAAATGAGGAGGCACCATTTGTCAAGTGTCCTAAGTTTAAAGGTGCTGCGCAGCACGCCTCCCCTCCCCCATATTTCTCTCACTCTGAACAGCCTCGTACTGCACGGCACCTTTAAACTTAACACATTTTACAAATGAGGAGAAAGGGATTCCAGTGGCATTGTTGCCACTGCCTCATTTGTGAAGCATGCCTCCCCCCATATTTCTCTTGCTGTGAGCAGCCTCGTGCTGCATGGCACCTTTAAAGTTAGTGCATTTTACAAATGAGGATAAGGGGATTCCAGCACCATTGTCGCCACTGCCTCATTTGCAACTTAGCATGCTTCACATTTGAGGCACTGGCGGCAATGCTGCTGGTGTCCCCTCCTCCCCATTTGTGAAGTGCACAATGTTTAAAGGTGCTGCATAAGAGGCAGGCTACAGGGCGAGGCTGCGCCTGACCAACTTTCCCAGGCCCGCTTCCCAAGGGGGCACCCGACTGTGCTTACCAGCTGCTGAAGTGGCTGAGATGAGCAGGAGGCAGAGGCAGATCTACCAGTAGGTCGAGACAGTCAGTCAGACAGGCAGGAGGTGGGCGCAGGGCAACTTGAGGCCATGGCAATTGAATGGTGGTCGACCACACTTCCCAGCCTTGTTTTTCCAAGGGGGAAGCATAGTGGGAGGAGGAAAGTCAAGCTGTTGAGTCCCAGCCCAGGGCTTGCCATACCTGGGGGAGGGGATGCAGTGGCAGTGAGATGGCAGTGAGATGGTGTTGGTGGCAATGGTACCCAAGGAAAGCAATGTCAGTGATTCTGGTGGCATCGGGGCTTCCAGGACCAGCTGCCCATCCCGCCGCCCATCAGCTGTTTGTGTGGGCAAGGAAAGGCATGGCAGACAGGGAGGGGACGGGCCAGCCAGTGGCACGATTTGCCAGTTCTCCAAACTGTGCAGAATCATAACAACCGGTTCTATAGAACCTGTCCAAACTGGTAGAATTTCACCCCTGCTCTTTCCAGGTGTGCCTAATGAAGGTAGTCAGGTCCTTTTCCTCCCCTGTAAGCCACACAACCCATGTTGCTCTCTTTTCCGTTCCTCCATGCGTGCCCTAGGATTAAGAGGTGTGGGCCTGGGTCTCCCTCTGAACTCCCTCTCCCTTGTTTTACCTTTTCCCTGCTCTGCCCAGCTGGACTTTGCCCTTCCCCAGTTTCCTCCACAGCCAACAGAGCCACACTCCCACTCCCAGTCAGCTGTTCATCTTTCTCCTCAGATCCAGACTCGACAAGGGCATGACACATTTTTTGTATATTTATCCTAATGAGTTCATAGTTATGTATACTTTTCTTTGGACATACGTTTGCAATTTTTCAAAAATATAGATGTTTGCATATTTTAAAATATGTGTGTTTACTTTCCTAATATGTACATAGTGGTGTATTTTTTATTTATTAGGAGAAAACCATATCACACAATTCTCAAAATAGATATTTCTGCCAAATTTGTATACCCTGGTAATATATAGGGTCATTTCAAGGTTAGTAAATATTCAGATGAATCAATTTTTTTCATCCATCCCTAATAACTACCTAATATAGCTAGAAATCAGGGATGGTAAGAGGTATAATCCAAAAAGTGACATATTGGAATAACTATCTTAAAAATGGATTTCAGGTTTTGCATCTTTCATTTAGACTCTCTTTAGACGATAAGTAAATCATTCTGGAAAATTCCTGAGCCTCCCAAGAATCCTAAGTATTCTATTCCTCTGCCTCTCATTCATCTATAAATGAATGTAAATCTTACTGTGCATCTGATGAATTGAATATGATCCATGAAGTCTTATGTGAAAAGCAATTTGTTGAGTTCTAGGGTGCCAGAAGCACTACTGTTTTTAATATAATAAACTGACATAGCAACTCATTTTAGAACATGTTCTTGTTGCTTTCTTCAACACAAAAAATTCTGAGTAATGATTCTCTCTGTGTGTCTTTCCCTCCCTCCTGCCCTCCCTTCCTCCCTTTCTCTCTCTAATTGAAGTTGGATTCTGACAATTTATTGGGAAACAAATTCTGCCTAGCATGATCCTCAGAATTTCCTATGAAACTTTGCCCCTCAGAAGATTGAGGAAGGCACCAGAAGGAACAACTATCCTTGATTTGATATCAATAATATCAATAATAATAGCACTTATACTGATTCACAGTACTTTACAACCCTCTCTTTACAACCCTCTCTACAGAGTCAGTATATTGCCCCCAACAATCTGGGTTCTCATTTTACCAACCTCAGAAGGATGGAAGGCTGAGTCAACCCTGAGCTGGTGAGAATTGAACTGCCAAACTGGCGGCAGTCAGCAGAAGTACTCTGCAATACTGTGTTATAACTACTGCACCACCATAGTTCTTAAAAAATAAAGATCTAGGAAAGGAAGACAAAATAGCAGGAAAAAATGGGGAAAATCATGTTATATTAAAATACTAAAAACTTGAGGAAACTAGAATTCCATGCATATTTTGTGATTCGATAAATAAATAAAAGATAAAGGGATAGGAATTCAGGATGTATGCGATTTCCTAAAAAAGAAAATATGAAAAAGTACGAGAAAAGTAGAAGATGATATTATTGCACAAAAAACAAGATAAAACAATTATGCCTATCCAATCAGATCACTAAGGAAAAATATGTGCATATTATGTGAAATGCTGCAGAAAGGATTGGAAAGGCTAAAGATCAGGCTATATAGAGGTTGGGAAAGGTAGTTCCCAACATCTTAAAAACCTACTTTGGTTTCTTCAAAAAAGAGAACACCTTACTACTATCACACCATTACAGGTAGTCCTTGATTTATGACCACAATTGTACCCAAATTTTATGTTGCTAACTGAGAAATATGCTAAGTGGGTTTTGCCCCATTTTAGGGCTTTTATTCAGCGGTGGGATGCTACCATTTCTTTGTGGCTCTATAGAACTGATAACTCTGAAGAGCAGTAGACACTGAACCGGTTCTGTGTTTGCTGTTGTTTGGCCCACCCTCCCGCCCGGGCTCTTACCTGTCCTTTATTTCCTGCTTTTTCAACCTCAGCTGCTTTGCGCGGCATAGCTGAGGTTGAAAAAGCAGGAAAAAAGAGGCTTTTCAAACACTCCGCATCTGCGCACAGTGCTTTTCAGCTGTCCCAGCAGCACAGCTTAATGTTTTTTACACGTGCATGCAGCAAAATGTAGTCACTGAACCTGTAGTAACACTGGTTGAAATCCGCCCCTGCTTTTATTGCCACATTTGAAAAGTGAACCACTGCAGTTGTTAAGGTAATATGGTTGTTAAATTAATCTGGCTTTCCCATTGACTTTGCTTGTCAGAAAGTTACAAAGAGGATTTTATGACCCCAGGACACTGCAACTGCCATAAATATAAATCAGTTGTTAAGCATTCAAATGTAAATCACATGAATATGCTTCAATAAGTGTGAAAAATGGTCTTAAATCGTTTTTTTTCAGTGCTGTTGTAACTTTGAATGATCAGTTATCAAACTGTTGTAAGTCAAAGATTACCTGTATGTTATCTGTTCAATGAAAAAAGGAAAGACCATTTTCTTTTGCTTCTCTCATTTATCTTAAATTCTGAAGCATTTGGGGCCATAGCAATAGAGGAGAGATCTAGAAAAAATGTCTAAAAATATTGGAGAGAAGCTGGATAGTTTTAAGGCCAGTGAATTTTCTTTGGAAATGTCCAGATTTCAAATGGGGATAGACAGACATTCCATTAGCAGGCTTAATTTTAAGATTTAACTGAACTTCTAAACTAGGTCACTTTGAGGGATCAAAATGTTGTTAAAATATGATATAGTTGCACATATGTATTATATTTATTGTTGTTTGCAATTTCATTCAATTTTTATTTACAGTAAGTGCCTAGTATGTAAATTATCTGGCTAGTCCAGAAGACATATCTTGAAGCTATTTAAATAAGGGTTTGAATGGAATGTGGAGAATTAACTTGTTTGAGGGAGTAGGAAAAAATGCCTCAAAGATGTCTTCAACCATGCAGATTATTCCCATGTTGGGGACCATTATCAAAAATTCCATCTTCTTCATAGTTATCTGATTCATTTTATTCAGAAGATTTAGGCTGCTTACTGTTTTGCAGTACATAGGAAGACATGCCTTAAGTTTCTTGAGAAAATTTGAAAAGTCCAGCAGGTAATATGTGGGAAAAACTCTGGGCCGCAACTTGAAAGATGAGTGAAGATGATATTTGAGGTTATAAAGATATCATCAAGCTCAGATAGCAATTCTTCTACAAAAAGCAGTTTTGTGACTTCACCCTTTGATTCACTATAGAGAAAATTTTGTACACTTTTACTGCATACAATAACTGGGGCTGTGGAAATATCACAAGCTGAAACTTTTACGCTAGATTTCAGAGTGTTGAAGAAAAATAATGTGTGACAGAAAAATATTTTAAAGAGACCATTTGTTTGTTTCTTCAAACAGGAAGAGGCAAAATTCACCTAGCTGGAGTACTTCTGGAACTGAAGCTTTATGTACATTTGTTTGACAATCCTTTTATCTCCTGCATAGACCATAATTGCAGAATTTAAGAGTTTCAGCCAGATTGCCCTGTGGCTGTATTCATCAAAAATTATAGCTTTCTCTCTGATGAAAAAATAGCCACTGAATAATGTCTCCCCATGCTGAACTACTAATTAAAGCAAGGGTTCTATACCCCCTGGCGAATTCAAAAAGATTTATGTTCATTATATTCCTCATGACTCTTTAACATCAAAATTCATTTCAAACTGTTTAGAGCATTAGAATGCCAGCATGGAGTCTGTTTTTTTTTTTTTTTTCAATCTTATACATTTAAAAACATCAACGTCCTGTTTGGAATATTGTAACACACTCCATATGGGGCTGCCATGAAAGAACATTCAGAAGTTATAGCTGGTACAGAATTGGGTAGCCTGGATAGTGATGGGCATATCCCAATATACTTACGTGGTCCTGACATTTTAGGAGTTGCTTTGATTACCAGCTAACTTCTGGGTGTAATTCAAGGTGCTGTTTTTCACTTTTCACCCTTTTCACCTTTATATGGCTCTGGATCTGTTTTATGAGGGACCCCTCTCCAACGGGATCAAATACAATCAACCGCCTCCATTCCTGCCAGATGGGGGCCAGGAGGTAGACATTTTTGAAGGTTGCCCCTACCCTTTGAAACCCTCTCCCAGGAAAAATATGGTCAACCTCTCCATCCTAAATTTCAGGAAAATCATGAAGACATGTTCTGTCTTGAATAGGAGAAGAGGGTTTTGTGATTTTTTTTTTTTTTGTAAATTTTATTTGCGTTTTCACCAAAAAACAAAAAAACAAATAAAAGATCTTTTTTTGAAAGTAGCGTAATCCCGGGTTACATTTCTTCGTACAGACACAAATTCAATTTCATGCTCATTTTTATGTTCTATTCCATATCTTATTAATGTTTTACATTTTCTGCATAGCTTCTCCCCTCTTTTAATTTTCTCAATTTTATTTTAATTATCTCATCTCAATTCAAATCATTGTATTTATATTTTTTGTCTGTCCTGTTTCAATTATCTATTATCTTTTCTCATTAAACAAAGTTTCTCCTGTAGTTACTGATTGGAGTATGACGCCTTTATATCTTTTAAGTTTATCCATTTAACTCTTATTTAGGCTTCAATATATACCCTAAAGTTATAACATTCAATATAATACATAACTTCCGTTCGGATTCTGCTTGGTACATTCTTAAAATACACACTATATTCTTAAAAAAAGAAAAAAATTATAAATATATGTAATTAAAACAACACATTCCATTCCAATTCAATTCTATCATTCATATTAATATTCATTAAAATCTTAACTTCTTTAACATTACTTTTCAATTAAATATCATACTTCTATGGGAACAATTATAAGCTTTCCATAATTAATTCCCCCCCCCTTCACTTATATTTTATAAAACATTAACTAATTAAAATGTTCCCGTCCCTTCCTAATTCAATTTTCTCATTTATTTTATTTCACTTATTTTATTAACAAACATTTCACTAAATTACACTAACTATTTTATCCCTCGTTTTAATCATACATTGTTTCCAATTTTCTAAAGTTATTTCTATTACTAATATAACAATACAATCTTATGTACCTTTACAGAATCCCTTTTTCAGTTAAATTTTCACCCATTATCTCTAAATAGGTCCTGTTTCTCTATATCTTGTTCTGGTCCTTTGTAACTTCTTTTCCTTTCCTTCTTCCTTTTCTTCTTCTCTCTCCCCTTTTTACCCCCTTGTCACTCTACCTCTATTTCTGTCTTCTGTATTCCCCACTTCTGTTGCTTTCCAGTATTATACTTATTTTTCGAATTATTTTTCTTTTCTTTGGTTGTTTTTTTAAGTCTTAAATTCTCCATTCTCTTTCCCCCCTTTCCTTTTTCTTCCCCACATAGAATTACTTGTTCATTAAAGATGGCTTCTTCTTTGTCCCAGTCTTCTTGTTTTGCAGATGTTTCTTGTTGTTTCTCATAGTTCCAAATCTCCATTTCTAAGAATTGAAAAACGAAGCCAAAACAACCCCTCCCTTCTTGTGCATCTTCTTTATACTTTTTAAGTTCCATTTTCAATTCATCCAGAAGTAGTGCCATTGTATAAATTTTTAAACAACCAACCGATTAATTTTAGCCATTCAAATGCAATAACCAAGAATCCAAAGATTACCAAGTAATCCAAATACACGCAAGCTGTTTCTTTTTGCTCTTTTTTTTTCACTTTCTCTTCCTGGGGTTCTACTGTTTAGTTACAAAGTTTCAGTTAAAATGTATCTTTTGGAAGTCTTGTTGAAGTTTTACTGTAGATTCTTTTTTTAATTCCAGACAGTCTCCTCACTCTTTCCAGATCCTGCCCTTTTATTCTTTTTCTCTCCCTTCCTGCTTATGAAAAAAAAAAATTAGTGTCCAGAAATCTTTATTATCCCTTTGACATTTTGTTTTATTTTCAGCTTAATTGCCTGTTGATGTCAAAGCGGATTTTTCCTGATTTCTTATTTAAGTCTCTTAGTTGTCAGTATAGGGAAAGGGAGAGAAGATAAAAAAGAAACCAAACCTTTCCCTTTTCACTTTCCTTCGCTGCTTCCGACTCTTCTTTGGGAGCGATGTTATTTTTTTGTAAGTTTAAATTCCAGGGTACCTTAGTTGTTGCTTTTGCAATTTAACCCGGTCAGCCAAAACTTTCACTTCTTATCTTTCTCCTGCACATTCTTTTCCGGTCGAGTTCTTCTTTGAGGTGGCCATTTCTGACCACCGCTGCAACCGCCTTTGAGAAAGGGAGTAATGGCCAGCTGAGGGGGAGAGATGCGGCTCTCCTCAACCCTGCTGGCAGTCTCCCCCCTGTTCACCACCTCTACGGGGTGGCTTAGCCCCGAAACCAGCCAGCTCGGGGTGCTCCAGTGGTGAGCCCAGACCAAAACTGCACACAATCACGGATTTCTGTCTGTTGCCGAAGGAACTCAAACCGGAAGACCAAGGGTTTTGTGATTTGAAGGTAGGGTTGCAGATACATATACTTGTTGCTGAGGTTTTTTTTAAAATGATGCTTATACATATTTGGGGCTTTCTGAAACATTGTAATGCTTTCATTGTTAGTGCATAAAGCTGATGGCTAAATCAATCAATAAACTGTGGAGTCTCCAAGACATGATATTATATATTGATATTAAGAGGTAAGCCTCATTATGTCAACCTTTCATTCATCCACTTCAATATGTTTTGTTCCCAGTGACGATATAGATGACAGGAGACAGACTTTATTATCACATACTAATAAATCCTACAGCCAAGTAGGAAAGAAAAGTGTACCTTTTCTCCATGTGCCGCTTTCCTTATTTCCCTTATCCCTTCTATTATGTCACCACTCAAGAATTCTAAAAATTCTCAGGCCAGGAATCACTTCTGCACTGCAAAAACACTATGTACCCTCAACAATTTGTTATTACCATTAATCTTTGTTGCTTCAATGAAAACCTCTGTCATGTAAGAACAAGTTAAAAGACATTAGTGAAAATAGAGTGCTACAATAGAGTTCCCTCAGGGAATCTACTATTTATATTTTCCATTGCAAGAATTGTGCATTTATTCTTCATCTTTGGAAAGCCAAATGGGTCACTGATTGCCCACAGAATAGGTGCCAGGCTTTATACCATATCAGCAATGGTAATCCTGAATAGGATTCACACCTCACATGGCATCTGCCATGACTTTCTGTATAAATGAGGCATGGTATCAGTGTGGCTGAAGGGTCCCACGTTAAACTGTAGATCATGTCATAACTGCTGTAAGCTGAGGGCATATACAGATCCAGTATCTGAGTATATATATATATATATATATATATATATATACATATACATATACATATATACATATATACATATACATACATACATACATACATACATACACACACACATACATACATACACATACATACACATACACACACACACACACACACATATATATATATATATATATACATATACATACATATACATGCATGCATGCATACATACATACATACATACATACATACATACATACATACATACATACATACATACATATATATATATATATATATATATATATATATATATATATATATTATATGTTTTCTTAAGTTTTCATGGTACTTACATGTATGGTGTTCGGCTTGGTTCGGGTATTCTCCCACGTCATTGTAGTTCTTTTAAAGTTGTAGCAACGTTTCAGCAGAATCTCATCTGCCATCATCAGGCTTCTGTATTGTGTCCATCTGTGGGTCAGACTTTTACAGTGGTTTCAGATTTAAATTTGGGGCAGCCTATTGCTGTGCCAGAATGGTTTTTTCTTCATCCTGATTGGTTGGGAGTCTTGGTCTGTGTTTATTGGTCTCGGAGTTTGCTGTGTTCTGCTTGATAGGTGTCTCTGATATCTTCTGTCTGTTTTTTGGCTCTTTTTGTATCTTGATTGGCTGGCAGCATTGTGTTACTTTAATGGAGGCCTTTAGTGCAGCTTGGCTTCGGGTAAATGGACGGCTATCATTAGTTAGGAAGCTGGGTTTCATCTGGGTGCCTGGTTGGGGTGTGTTTGAGCTGGAGGTATCAGGGGGGATCTGTTTGTGCCCAGGTGTTTGCCTGGCTTGTGGTGTGGAGATTTTTTTGTTTGTGAGTGCAGGCTTCCAAATGATTGACAGCCTGGTGGAATCATCTCTTCTGTTCATGCTTTCTGGTCTTTTTTCAATCTCTATGGCTTCTCTGATGACTCTGTGGCTAGGGTTTTCCATAGTGGCCAGGGTTTTGGTGCCATTGAAGTTGATGCTATGACCTGTAGCTTCCATGTGTTGGACTAGTGAGGAAGTGTGTTCCAGCTTTTTGACTGCATTTTTGTGTTCATCCAGGCGGGTACTTATTCTTCTATTGGTCTGTCCAATGTATGTGGCCGGGCATGATGCACAGGGGACTTCGTATATGCCTTGGTTTTCCAGGTCAATTTTATCTTTGGGGTTGCTAAGGATGGCTGCTATTTTTCTGTCTGTTTTGAAGGCAGTCCTGATGTGATGTCTGTGTAGTACCTTACTAATTTTGTCTGTAGTACCTCTTATGTAGGGCAGGACAGCTGTTCCATAGGTCTGTTCATCTTCTGGGTCTCTATTATGTTTCAGTGTGTTTTTGTGGATCAAGCTGGTGATTTTGCTTTTGTGGAAGCCGTTGGCTGTCAGTACTTTAGTCAGGGTGCATAGTTCAGCCTTAATGTGTGTCTTGTCTGCCAGGCGTTTGGTTCTGGTAATTAGTGTTTTAGCCACGGAGTTTATCTGTGCTGGGTGGTGGTGGGATTGGGCGTTGAGGTAGCGGTTGGTGTGTGTTTTCTTCTGGTATATGGTGTGTCCTAGTGTGCCATAGTGTGCCTAGTGTTTTTTTGTAGATTAGTACATCTAGGAATGGTAGTTGTTTGTTTGTTTCTGTTTCCATGGTGAACTTGATTTTGGGGTGTGCGCTGTTTAGGTGTGTTAGGAAATTGTTTAGGTTTTCTTGTCCATGGGGCCAAATCACGAATGTGTCATCGATGTATCTTAACCATAGTTTGGGTTTGAGGATGGCATTGGCCAGGGCTCTGGATTCGAATTCTTCCATGAACAGGTTAGCAATGACAGGTGACAGTGGTGATCCCATGGGGGCTCCTATATATAGGATATATATATCCTAAATCAGGAGTGTCAAACTCACATCGTTATAGTAGCATAACATGACGTATCAGGACATTTTCCCCCTTTGCTAAACCAGGTGTGGGTGTGACCAGCACATGACGCATCTGGCCGATGGGCCAGGAATTTGACAGCCCTGGCCTAGATGATGATATTTAAACATAGTTCTTTTTGACATTTATATTTTATTGTGTTCTGTTAATCTAGTTGAAATATTAATTTATATTTCTAGTCCTTATATGATAACAAATCTTCATCTCTAATTTCTGTGTGTGCATTTGGTGGTGGGAGAGAATTTCTCTTCTTATTCCATGATTGATCAATTTGTCCAACTTTCAATTTTAGGCAATGGGCAAAAAAATTAAGATGTATTAGTATCTACATAATCTCTGGAGGCTGTTTCTAAGGACATCTATAGTGGATTTTGTGCTGTATTAGCATACTCCAAACCCTCGAAACCGATTGGTCCCGACGGACAACGACCTGATTGGTCGACACCCTGGCCGTGATTGGAGCGCTAAGAAGCTACCGCGATTGGCTGTGCTGATCGCGGGAGATTCAAAGCGCTGCCATTGGCCGTCGAGCCGCGAGCCAGCCCTATATGAAGGGCTGCCGTGGCTTGTATTCTTCAGACTGTTCTTATTGCATATACTGGTGACGAAGGTGGGATTGTGAGACAAAGAGACCACCCAGCACGTGGCAGAGCGGCATACAGCAGCAAGCAGCATGGCCGGCGTCAACTCGCCACCCACGCCCTTCAATCCCGCTACCGAGGACTGGGAATCCTATACCGATACGTTCCAGATATTCCTCGAGTGTAGCAATCTTAAAGATGCCAACGGTCACAAGAAGCGGGCCGTCTTCCTCGCACACTGCGGACCGACCGTATTTAAGATGGCCAAAGCCTTGGCCAAGCCCGAGGATGTTAAAACCATGGAATGGAGCGAACTCGAGCCCCTACTGAGAAGCCACTACGCCCCCGTCGTGCCCATCCTCATCCGTCGGCACGAATTCTACAGGCGGGACCAGCGCAATGGCGAAGGGCTTGGCGACTTCATAGCGGCCCTACGAGATTTGGGCGGCCTATGCGAGTTCGCCGACCTGGATGAGGCCCTGCGAGACCGCGTCGTCCTGGGGCTCCGAGACCCTATCCTCCAGAGCCGCATCATGGCAAAGGGCGACATCTCCCTCGCCGACACCCTCACCGACATATCCGTGGCAGAAGCAGCCAAGAAATCGGCGGCTCGGATGCGACAATCGAGCATCACGCCCCGAGCAGCGACCAGCGAGACGGCACCAAACACCGAAAAGCGACCCGAGAGCACCCCCGGGATGCAACCACACACCATGGTGACATAGACTCCTTCTCGGGAACCGAGGACGAGGAAGAGGAGATCCACCGGTTGCAAGCGGCCCGAGGGCGAAGGGAAAACCAAGGTTGAAAGTCAAGGTTCCAGTGCGCCGGCTGCAGAGGCAATCACCCCCGATCGGACTGCCGGTTCTTAGATGCCGTTTGCCGGCAGTGCGATAAACGAGGACACATCGCCAAAGTGTGCAGAAATAGAAGACGCTACAGCCCGCGGCGTCGAGATGGCAGCCCGCACAGACAAGAGAACACCCCCAACAGCCACAGAGACTGACAGTCGGAGAGCCGTTGGAGCCAAGAAGGTCAGAACAGGCGGCTCAACAAAGCAAGGCAAAGGGAGGAAACGCACCAGACTGTCATCGTCGGCCATTCCTCAACAAGAGACGCCAGGAAAGTATACGTCACGGTGGGAATAGAAGACCAGCCATGCGACATGGAGGTGGACTCTGGGTCCTCCCTCTCCATGGTCTCATGGCACACTATCAAGCGCCTGGTCCCCTCAATCCGCCGAAAGGAATTAGAAGATCAAGCACTAACCCTCAAAGACTACCAGGGAAACCGCATCCCTGTAGTTGGCAGAGGCCATTTTAAAGTCACATTCAAGAACCACACAGAAGTACTACCCCTGACCATCGTCGACCGGGATCGGCCGAGCCTATTGGGACTACAGTGGTTCGCGCCGCTAGGCATTGAAGTAACCAGAATCCACCACACCGCAGCGTCGGACTGGGAAGCAGCGCTCGTGGAGGACTTCCGGGAAGTTTTCGATGACAGCCTAGGCAAGTACCGGGGGTCCCCTATATCTTTCAATATTGACCCGACCATCGCACCGATCCGCCTTAAGCCCAGACGGGTGCCATTTGCCCTCAAGCCCAAAATCGATGAGCAGCTAGATAAGCTCATCGCACAAGGGGTACTGGAACCAATCGACCATGCCAGGTGGGAGACCCCAATAGTCATTCCCATCAAGCCAGATGGGTCCGTGAGAATTTGTGGGGACTATAAGGCCACCCTCAACCACGCGCTCCAACAAAGCGCATACCCCGTCCCAGTTGTGCAACACCTTCTGCACTCACTGGGGGGAGGCCGGGTCTTCGCAAAGCTCGACCTGGCACAAGCCTATCAGCAACTGCCGGTCGACGCCGCAACCGCCGAAGCCCAGACCATCGTAACGCACCTGGGGGCTTTTTGTTGCAACCGGCTCCAGTTCGGAGTCAGCGTGGCACCCGGGGTCTTCCAAAGCCTCATGGAAAGACTCCTCCAGGGCATAGAGGGGTGGTGCCCTACTTTGACGACGTCTTGGTGGCCGCGAAAAACAAAAAGCAACTAGAAACCCGGTTGAGGGAGGTACTGAAGAAATTCAGAGACTCGGGACTCAAAGTCAAAAAAGGGAAGTGCCAGCTAAGGGCTGAAAGGGTCGAGTTCCTAGGGTACCTCCTAGACAAACATGGCATCCACCCCACAGAAAAGAAACTGAGAGCCATAAGGGAAGCGCCACGACCCAAAAGCAAAACGGAACTGCAGGCTTTCTTGGGACTGTTAAACTTTTACAATGTCTTCCTACCCCAAAAGGCAACCGTGGCGGAATCGTTGCATAGGCTGTTAGATAAAACAGCCACCTGGACCTGGGGAGCACAGGAGGAGAGCGCTTTCAACAACACAAACAAACTGCTAACATCTGACGCGGTACTAATCCAGTACAGCGAGACTCTGCCATTAACGGTAACGTGCGACACATCGCCTTTTGGAATCGGCGCCATCCTCAGCCACCAGCTACCAGACAGGAGGGAAGCACCCATCGCCTTCTCATCAAGGACACTTTCAAAACCGGAGCGGAACTACAGCCAGCTCGACAAGGAGGCCCTAGCAGTCGTCGCCGGCGTCAAGAAATTCCACAAATACCTTTACGGTAGGACTTTTACAATCATTACAGACCACAAGCCGTTGCTAGGGAACCTGGCAGGAAATAAGGCCACACCGAACATTCTATCACCAAGAATGACAAGGTGGTCTGAGTTCCTGTCAGCATACAACTACCAGCTGATTCACCGACCCGGGAAGGACATCACCCACGCAGACGCCCTGAGCCGTTCACCCTTGCCCGACCTCGAAGACGACCCGGCTCCCATGACGGAGGTATTCCAAATAGAGACAATGCCCAACCCACTAGTGACCGCGCCAGACATTGCCAGAGAAACAAATAAAGACAAGCGGCTGGCGCGAGTCCTAAGCTGGGTTGGAAAAGGATGGCCGGAAGGGGACAAGGACGAATTATTCAGACTCTTCAGAAACAGACAAACCGAACTTTTTACCGAAAGGGGCTGTATACTTTGGGGGGACAGAGTGGTAATCCCAGAGGCATTACAAGAAAGGGTATTGGGAATGCTGCATGAGGGGCACCCAGGGATGGTCAAGATGAAAAGCCTGGCCAGAAGCTATGTATGGTGGCCAGGCATGGACAAACAGATTGAAACCTGGGTAGCCAAATGCAATCAATGCCAAGAGTCCAGACCCAGTCCTCCCGCCGTCCCAATACATGAATGGGAAACACCAAGAGGACCGTGGTCTCGGATTCACATAGACTTCGCGGGGCCAACCAAAGGGCATATGTATCTCATCACAGTGGATGCTTACTCCAACTGGTTGGAGGTAAGCACCATGAAATCAACCACGACAGAGGCAGTAATAAGAAAACTGGGCAAACTCTTTGCCACACACGGCCTGCCGGACATAATAGTGTCGGACAACGGGCCCCAGTTCACCGCACTAGCGTTTGAACAATTTCTAGCAGGCCTGGGCATACGCCATGCACTAACCGCGCCGGCAAACCCGCCGGCGAACGGACGAGCGGATCGCATGGTACAATACACAAAAAAGGCCATTCAGAAAATAGAAACAACCAATATACAGGACAAAATCAATAAACTGCTCTTCATCCAACACATCACGTCAAGTGCCACCACAAACAGGAGCCCGGCAGAACTAATGATGGGCAGGAAACTACGATCAACGCTAGATAGAATGCACCCCACATACACCCCCGACAAACCCCCGGGCTCCTCCAGCAAACACAGACAATTTAACATAGGGGATGCCGTATACGCAAAAAACCTGTCGGGGGAACCGCTATGGATACCAGCAACGATCACCCAAATAACCGGGCCCATATCATACCGGCTAGAAACAACCGACGGGAAACACTGGAAACGGCACATTAACCAGCTAAGGTCCAGGATAGCTAACAACCATACAACCGACCAAGAAACTAGAGGGGGGGGAAATGGAAAGCGTTAAAGAAAAAGGGAATCCCCTAGCGCAAGCCGAACAAACCCCACCCGGAACAAAAAACCCACAAATAAACCAGTCCTACTCACCAGCAAACGAGGGTCCCACCGAACAAGCAACCCCAGGAACGTCACCAGGAAGGAGCAGCCGGGCCAGCACAACCAGCCCGGAAAGCTCCCGCAGGAACAGCCAAGACGGCAGCTCAACCAGCCCGGGTAGACCGGGAGGGAGCTACCAAGAAAGGCCCAGCCCGACCTTCCAGGCGGTTCCATCCCTGGGAACCAGAGCAACAGAGAAGGCCTCCGAACCGGTCGACAACCAAACAAGAACTGATCTGCGCAAGTCAACTAGACAGGTACGGAGACCCGCCTACCTGCGCGACTACGTCACGACGCACCGACAGACGAAACCAAGAGGGGAGGGGTGTGCTGTATTAGTATACTCCAAACCCTCGAAACCGATTGGTCCAGACGGACAACGACCTGATTGGTCGACACCCCGGCCGTGATTGGAACGCTAAGAAGCTACCGCGATTGGCTGTGCCGATCGCGGGAGATTCAAAGCGCTGCCATTGGCCGTTGAGCCGCGAGCCAGCCCTATATGAAGGGCTGCCGCGGCTTGTATTCTTCAGACTGTTCTTATTGCAAATAAAGAGCTGAAATCACAGAATGGTCTCGCGTCTCACTCGACCCGATCCACCTCAGATCTAACAGATTTGCATTCCCATATAGAGTGATTTATACTTTTTACATGTTAGAAATTCAAGTTTGAGTGAATACAGACAACAAAATAACATCTTTAGTATAGAATCTTGAGAAAGCTTTCATATGAATTCCCTTATTTGTATAACTCTTTTTCATATGAGTGACTCACAGAATTGTCCACAATATCATGTTCTGATTCCTTAAGGCAAGTGAAGCAGAAAAGCATGAGAAAGAAATATGTCCTGCCTGTCAAATGGCAAATGACTGCCTGCCCCTTGTACTGTAAATGTTCTCTGATTGTAACCAAACTTTTAATGGTTCATTCCGATGAATATTTCATCTGAATGACATGCAAATTATATTTGGGATGTTACTCAGTCATTTACATTGTCACTTTTAGATGCTAGAATTAAGTAGCAATTGCAATTTCAGATGCCACATATCTACAACACAGATGGTATGGATTTGTGAAGATTAATCTTATTTTTGTTTCTATTTTTTTTTCAGTCTAGCCCATCTTGAGAGGGCTGTACAAGCACTTACTGATGGTACAGAGATATGTAAAATAGCCAAATAAATAACATACTATTAGAAAGATTGTCAACAATGATTGAGTAGGACTGTTGTTATTGCTGTAATTGCATATCTTCTTTTTATGCTGATACAGAAGTTAAAAACAGTCAAGCTGCATGCCTTAATTCCTACACATTAGCCACGAAGTCTTCTGGGTAAGACCTAATAATAGAAGATGAGATTATGATTTTGTACAATGTTACAGCATTTTTTACACCCATAGACCCAGAACTAATGAAAGAATCCATTACAACAGTACTAAACAACACAACCAAGCAAGGCAAATACATTAAGATCAAAACACCCAGAATCATGGACCTTATCAACCTCTGCCTCATTGCCTACTTTCAGTTTGATGGACAAATATACCAACAAGCCCTAACCCTAATCTGTTCTTCAATCTCAAGTAAAAGTGGCAGGGATATAGCTTTGAAATGTATTAAAAATGTTTTCTCTATTTTTCTGCCTACATTCCAATTGGCAGATAGGGTTGAAACCACCCATTCTCCATTCCAAAGATAGTTTCTTCCCCCTCCCCTTTATCTTCTTCTTTCCTCTTCTCTCTCTCTCTCTCTCTCTGTTAATTTCTTTTCTATCTTTCTCTTCTAATACAGCAAACATGGAAAGACATATCAATTTTGTCTAAAGTCTACACACACACACACACACACACAATTACCTACTGGGTAAATAAATTTTCATGTGCTACTGCTATATTTATCCCCTGGTTATTTCCTTGACATGTATTCCTTTCATGTTTTTGGGGTTTGGGGAAGAAACCACAGAGTCAGGTAGAGTATTCCAAACATTGACCACTCTGTTGCTGAAGTTGTATTTTCTGCAATCAAGTTTGGTACAATTAACCTTGAGTTTGTATCTATTGTGTGCTCTTGTATTAATATGATTAAAGCTGAAGTATTCATTTGCAGGTAGGACATTGCAATGTATGATTTTATATACTATATTTAGATCGGACCAGAGGTGGCGTAGTTCTAATTTTCTAGGTCTAGAGTTTCAAGTCTGGTGGCATAAGGTATTCTGCAATGAGTAGAGGAGTGGAGAACTTTTCTTGTGAAATATTTCTGGACTTTCTAAATTGTGTTAATATCGGATACATGATATGGGTTCCAGACTGATGAGCTGTGTTTGAGTATTGGTCTAGCAAATGTTTTGTATGCTCTAGTTATTAGTGTAATATTATCAGAGAAAAAGCTACGTAAGATTAGGTTAACAACTCTTAACGCCTTTTTGGCTATGTAGTTATAGTGGGTTCTAGAACTTAGATCATTAGAGATGAATACTCCAAGGTCCTTGACAGAGCTTGAATCATCAACAAGGTCTTGACTATTTAGCTTGTATTTTATTTTCTGATTTTTTTGCCAATATGTAAGACAGAGCATTTATTTGTTGAGATTTGAAGTTGCCATTTGATTGACCATTCTGATACATAGTCAAGGTCTTTTTGGAGGGTAGTAGTATTGTCTGTGGTGTTGAATAGATTTACATCATCAGCAAAGAGAACACAGTTGCTCTTAATATGATCACATAGGTCATTTATGGAGAGTATGAAGAGAGTTGGTCCTAAAACACTGCCTTGGGGGACACCACTGTTGACAGGTACAGAACTTGATAGGACGCTCCCAATTTTGACCATTTGTTTGTTTGACAGGAATGCTTCTATCCAGTTATGTAGGTATCCAGAGATACCATAAGATTTTAGTTTTAGGTTTTCCGGTTTGCTAGCCTTCGGCGGTGGCAGGGATTTGCGACCGCGCGATCCCTGCTGCGTTCGCTGCCAAGGTTCCCCCGATCCATGATCTGGGATCTGGGGGATATAGCTGCCCCGTAGAGGCAGCTGAAGATAGGGGGGATCTGGCAAGGGGTTTGGGGGTGCCGCAAACCCCCTCCCCAGCTGGCTAAACTCCCTTTTTCCGAGGCAGAGGAACGGCGGTCAGTAATGGCTGCCACGAAGAAAGCTGCAGCCGGGTAAGCAAGTGTAGGAGGGAGAAAGCTGGAGAAAGTGAAAGGTGCTTTTAACCGGGACAAGATGGGAGAAAGTGATTTGGAACCTTGAAAGCTGTTAAGGATATATTGTTCCTTGTGAGAGCCACAAATACCCTAAAGGCGAATACCCTAAAGGGGAAAGTTTTTTTTTCTTTGTTCTACTCTCCTTCCTAAAGTGACAGCGGGAAAAAAAAATATTTTTGGCTGTGAGTGGGAAGGGAGAGTGAAAAAAAAAATCAGAGCAAAATTTGAAAATAAGGAGAAGATTGCCTAGAATTGCAGAGTTTAAAAACTTCCAAAAAATATATTTGAAAAGGATTTGTGATTACTTTAACCTCAGAAAGAAAAAGTGAAGAAGAAGAAGGTATTTAAAAGAAACAGTCTGTTTGGATTGTTTGGTGATTTTGGAACCTTTGGAAATTATTTCTGATTAAATCATCTGGGTGGTTGTTTGGAAAAACTTTTTCTCTACACAATGGCATCATCTGTGGATGGATTGGAACTTATATATCAAAAATATGAAAGAGAAAAACAAGGAGGGGAAGATGGACTTGGCACTATTTTTCAATACTTAGAAATGGCGGCTTATATTTATGCGAAGCAGAATGAGGATGATGGGGACAAAGAAGAAGAAGAAGCCATCTTTGATGAAAAAGGGACTTTGATTGGAGACGGGAAAAAGCAAGAGAAAAAGGAAAAGAGGTCTTTAAGATCTGAAAAAACAGCCCAAAAAGAGAAGAATAAGGTGAAAAAGGGACATTATGTTAAGAAACAACAGAAAGGGGGAAAGCAGAATAAAAGGGAGGTGGAGAGACAAGGGGTTAAAGAGGACAAGGAGAAGAAGAAGCAAGGGAGAAAGGAAGGGATGAGAAGCTCTAATGGTGGGGAGCAAGATATTAAGAAGCAAAAGTTTTTCAGAGATAATGGATAGATCTTATTGTTAATGGGATTCTAGAAAGGTACATAAGATTGCATTTTTATATCTGTATTTAGAAGTAATTATAGAAAATTAGAAATAATATGTAGCTTAAAATGTGATAAAATATCTAACATAAATAAGTGAAATTTTTGTTAAGAAAAAGAGAGTACTGTAATGAAATATGATTCAAGATTGTGATGTGGGGGGTAATAATCGTGGAAAGCATAAGTGTTCCCACAAAGGCATGATATTCAATTGAAATGGATAAAATGTTTAAGATATAAATGATTGTTAAAATTAATGATTAGAACATGGTATACTAGCAAAATCTTTTGTGAAATGAGATTTGAAATAGAAGAAGGAGGAACATTTCAACGAAATATTGAGCTATAATATGTGATGTGGGGGGGGGATAATTATGGAAAATAGGGCTCTCATAAAAGCATGTGATTTAATTGAAAAGTAATGAGTTAAACGTCTAAGATATGAATGAATATCAATACTAATGAATAGATTTGTATTATTTTTGATAATATAGTATAATTTTAGAATGTACCAGACAGAATCCCAATGTATGTTATGTATTTTATATTAAGTACTATAAATATAAGGGGAAAATATAAAGGCATCATACTCCATATAGTGTACAGGAGAAGTATTTCTTCTTTTTTTTAAAGAAGAAAAATAAATGATTGGCTGGAATAGAACAGACAAAGAATAATAAATATTAGGATATGAATTGAGAGGAGGAAAAAAAAAGAGAAAATTTAAAGGAGAGGAGAAGTTATATAGAAAATTGAAAATGTTAATAAGATATGAAATGGTATATAAAATGAATATGAAACTGAACTTGTGTCTGTACCAAGAGTTTTAATCTGGGACTAAGCAACTTTCAGAAAAGAGATTTTTTTATGCTTTTATGTTTTGTGTTTATGTGTATTTATGTACTGTTTGTCTTGAAAATAAAACTTGTTTAAAAAAAAAAAGATTTTAGTTTTAGTAGTAGTTTGCTGTGTACCACTGAATCAAAGGCTTTACAGAAGTCTATGTAGATTGTGATTATTGCTTTGCCCTGATCGAGTTGTGTTTTGTATCTAAAAAAAAATTGTTTATGCATATGTTTTGTGTCTTTAAAAAAAAAGGGAGGAGGGACATGCCAGTCTGCTACACAAATACTTCTCCACTGAAAGTGCCTATTTCTTATCTCTACTGAAATATTAGATTTGGAGAAAGTATTTATTATATATCTCATTAACTTTTATATTAGTTTAACAATATTACTAACAATATGTATGTTTTCTCACTGGGTGCAGAGCAGAAAGAATTTACTGAAATTGCTCATCTTTTCTATATGTGCACCTAGTCAGTTTCACTGTAATTCATTAAGAAGGCTGGTAGGAATAAAGAGATTTGCTGCACTGTAGGTGACAATGGCTATGAAAAATTCAAAGAAAGGTGATAAAGATCTATATTGCATAAAATAATATGGAAAAAATAAGATACTTTAGAAGGAGAACAATATATAGGATTTCTTTCACACTTGGTCAGGCTTAAAACTGGCTTAAAAGTGTCCAATTAAAATGTACACTTTATCACACTAAATTCAGTACAGTAGCTGTAATAAAGCATAGGAACTTGTTACTTGTAAGTTTCATGGTTGTACATCATTGATGTTCTTTGATGTCATTTTCTAGGCTCTATTTCATTTGATATCTTCATTTGACCAAAAAAAGACAGGATATTTTATAATTTAAATAATTATGCAGATGAAAATCATGTGTGTTTATCAGGCAGAATTCTAAAGTTCTATTCACAAAAAATTCTCTTTGCTTTCTTTAACTTTTTTTAAAAATAAACTTCTATTTATTTTAATTAAAATCAACCTACTCTTCCTAAACTATGAGGTGTGCAGTAAAGACATGCATTTTTCTCCTTTCAGTTCTGAAAAAACACTGTATAATGTTTTGTTCAACCATATTTTCTACTTATTAAGGCTTCAGCCTTGGCTGCTACAATCTTCTAACAACACAAATCATTTGGTCAGTTAAAAAAAGAATAGCTTTAATATCAACCTTTCTGTCTGGTTACTAGATAACCTCTAAGGAGTTACTATTTTATGTACCTCTCCCTTTGAGACCTGTATGCACCAAAAAATCATTTTAATGTATGCTGATTAGCAGAGGTGGGATTCAATTTTTTAAACAACTGGTTCTGTGGGTATGGCTTAATTGGTGGGCATGGCTTGGTGATCATGTGACTGGGTGGACATGGCTTGGTGGTCATGCTATTGGCTTGGCATGGCCAACTCAATATCATTCACATTGAGGCATGCATCTCCTTGCCTGGCCTCTCATGACTGTGAGGATATTGCAACAGTCATAAGTGTGAAAAATGATCATAAGTCACTTTTTTCAGTGCCATTGTAACTTTGAATAGTCACTCCACACAAGCAAAGTACCAGCAAAGGAGGGGAAAAAAACTCCAGAGACTTTCCAGAGACAGGAAGTCTTGTTCTGCCAAGAATGTAATAAGGGTTAACAGAGAGGCAGTTTCTGTAAGCAACACCAGAATGTTTCCTTCCTGCCTTTCTTACAGGATTAGGCCAGTAATTTCTTCTAACAACTGGTTCTCCGAACTGCTTGTAATGTTAACAACCAGTTCTAGAGAATAGGTGAGAACCTGTAGTATCCCACCCCTGCCGATTAGTGTACATTCAAAGTGACAAAAAAGTTGTTCTATTCTATTTTATTCATTATTTTATAAGGAAATCTAATGTGCAAATGTATTTTTTATAAACTGAGCATTTCATATAAGTAATAGAAAATATTCTCTTAGCTTTACAGAAGTAATTGGGACCATCCTTCAACATATTAGTGAGAGAAGAAATACATTCTCTTTACGCAGGTCCAACAAAGATGTGAATGTACTGGATTCAATTGCTCATCATAATTATATCATGCTTTACAAGGTAGATAAAAGGAAAAGTACACAATAGCATCCCATACAAGTAAATGAGCTGCAGGCAAGATCAAGTTGACTTTTACCTATGTCAAGAAGGCAACTCTTTGTATACTTGTTAAATTTGCTCTAGTGCATCTCTCACCTATCTAAGGAAAATCTGGAAGGTGCGTAGTCAAAGTCTGACAGAAAATTCCAATGATATCCATTTTTCTGACCATACTGGGACAATATTGATTGTATTATCAAAAGCTAGCATTATGAAAAATAAGTAGATGACAAAAATACAATAAACCTTTGCATTTTTACTTTAATAAAACATCAATTAAGAATAATGTCTTTATTAATATATTATATTAATTATTAATATGATATATTAATAACAAGTTGCTGGCTTTTTGGCACTTCAGCTCATTTCTACATTTATGCTGAGATAACAAAAAAACAATTAATTTACAGGTGCATTTGTGTTTAATCATACTGAATAAATATAATTCAAGGCAAACATATTTATATTCAATGTCTGCTTTTAAAAAATGCAGATCAGTTCAAAACATTTTTGAATTGAGTACAAGCAAAACTTTGCAGGTTTAAATTAAGAATGTTTCCCAGATACACTTCCAATTTTTTCTTAATTCAATATATTTAGGAATGTTTATTTCCAGTTCTGAAACCTGGTATAGTAAGAATATCTGGTCCAGTAGTCTTGTTTAGTTCTTTTTATAAAACTCAAATTAAGTTTGCCTTTTAATATAGCAAGTTCCATGCAACTTTAAATACTTGAAAGCATTTTCCATTAACTATCTTATCCTAAATTTTTTTAATTCTATTTAAATCTCTACTGTATGTTGTTGCAGAGCCACAATGATCAAGCAGCAGCAGCAACAACAATAACAATTACAATTCACTGAAACTAAACTATCCAAACTGATTTCATTTTATTGGGGGAAGCACATTCTAAAGATATTTGATATGGCACTGAAGGCAATGGAAACATATCCAGGATTAATTATAATAAAATACCATCTGATTTCTGATTAACTATGGCAGCCAATGGAAACATATTTATTTCTTAGTGTGGTATCACAGCTGGGTGTTGACTCGTAGCTGCTAACTGGGAATAGCAGGTCAAAAGAAAATGCTTCTAACAAAGCAATATTGTGGTTTGGTGCAGGTCATATAGTTATCTATGTAAGGGAATGAAACATTATAACTTTGAATCACAATAATATTCAATTTCATCTAATTCAGTACAGAATATATATGGCTGAATGCAAGTGGAGAATAACTGATTAAGGTTAATAAAAGAGTACAGCACCTCCCAAAACAGTTGTTCCTTTCTTAATTATACCAAACGTATCATTACCAAACAGTATCAAAAGGAATCCTTTATTGAGATGAGACAATTCATGTAGGAGTTCAAAGCAGCGTCTGAGGTCCCTCAGGCATACAGGGATACATAAGGGAGTTTAGAACCCCTTCCCTTATCTCGATGTGTATTTAGAGAAACAAAAGCCAGTATGTTAATTCCCCTCCCACACCTTCTGTAGGAACGATCTTTCTCACAGTTTCCCAGGACATACCTAATTTCCCCCCACCCCCTTTTTAGAATGAACTTTTTCCAGAGATTCCCCTGATACATCTCACTGTGGAATTTTTATGATCTTTTCATCTCCTGGCTGTGCCACTCGGAGGTGAGAGGTTCTGGCCATCTGGCTTTTCTTCCTCCATTGTATCATGTGTGGGTTATACACATTCAATATAAGGTTAAATATATTCAGGTTACATCAAGAAAGGATTTCTTTATCAACCTTCCCCCACCTTTTTTTTTCTTCTTCCACTGAAGAAATGACAGATAGATGGATCTGACAATCTGCTTCTCTAAATATCTATGACTGGTGTTAAACCTCCTTTATGGAGCAATAATCTTGTCTAAATATCACTTTAGGTAATTAATGACTGCCACTAAAACTTTTTTTTTTTGCTTCTTTAGGTTGAAAATACATAGCTATTTCAACCAATCTTCATAGGACTTGCTATATTACTTATCTGTTGTTTATCTCTTCACACACTCAATTCACTAATCTTTGAAACTTGATGCAGAACTCTCGATGTAGTTTGATTACCTTTTTTGATTCAGGAAAAAAAAGGGAAATAAGTGCTTAAGCAACCTTTTCTTTAAAGTTCAACTATTAAGAGAGCACTCTGTCCAATATACATAGAAGCAACAGTTGTTGTTTCTAAAAAAATATGAGCAAAAGGTAATTGCCCTCAAGCCTTGAGATCTATTTTGAATCTTGAGATGATTTCTCCAAATCTGGACTTCTTTCCAAAGTAGTGCTAATTGTTTGTGGCTGTATTCCATTCTCCCTCTTTCTCCGTTACATAATTTCTTCTCTGAATCTCACTGACCTAATCTAGAAGTGGGCATTATCCTGGTGTGAATTGTCCTCTTCTTTTATCTCCTTGATCTTAAGCAGATTTACCTGTCCATGAATCTGGAGAGGTCATTGTAATTGAAGTGTGCATTACTCCCAAAGCAGCTGCATCATTTTCTTGGACAATATTGCCTCCAATATGAGAATTCTAGTTGAATGAAGAGATTCTTGTCCTAAGCACTATCTCTTCAATCAGCTTTTCCAAATATATTTACTGCAACAGTGCAAATGTGTGTCTGTATACGAAAACATCTCATTCTAAATAGAAGACAGAAATATCAATGGAAGAGTAATGAAATAAGATGTGCATGTTTCTAATATATTGCCAAGCATGACATATCAGGGAAACCAATTTTATTTTTCTGTCTGTGCTTTTCTGCACAATTTCCCCAGAATCCCAAGAAGGTGATCTCTGTAGCAGAGACAGATGGAGCTTGAAAATTAGTCTTCAACACATGGCTCACAGCACAGGCCAAGGGACTAGAGTCACTTTTTGTTAAACTACTCAGTCCCTTGAGTCACTGTCACTTGGGTCTTATTATTTTGCATCATACTAAAGGGTTCAAATATTCAGACACTGACAGCTTTAAGAAATCAGATGAAAGAAAAGTTGGATGACATACCTTCATTTCTCTTCATATAAAATCTAAATAAAGTTTCCCACTGTCAACAAAATTTATCTATTTATTTATTTTTATTTATTTATTTGATTTGCCAATTGTTTACAAGATAATAAGTATAAGCGTATACATAGTTGTGAATACATGAAATGGGTACATATAAGAAAAATAAAAGAATAAGAGAAACAATAGGACAGGGACGGTAGGCACGTTGGTGCGCTTATGCACGACCCCTACATACCTCTTAGGAAGGGGGTGAGGTCAATAGTAGACAGTCTAAGGTTAAAGTTTTTGGGGTTTGGGGAAGAGACTACAGAGTCGGGTAGAGTATTCCAGACGTTGACCACTCTGTTGCTGAAGTCGTATTTCCTGCAATCAAGTTTGGTGCGGTTTACTTTGAGTTTGTATCTATTGTGTGCTCTTGTGTTGTTATGGTTGAAGCTGAAGTATTCATTGACAGGTAGGACATTGCAATGTATGATTTTATATACCATGGTTAAGTCAGACCGAAGACGGCGTAATTCAAGGTTTTCTAGTTCTAGAATTTCAAGTCTGGTGGCATAAGGTATTCTACAACGAGTAGAAGAGTGGAGAACTCTCCTTGTGAAATATTTCTGGACTTTCTCAATTGTGCTAATATCAGATACGTAATGAGGGTTCCAGACTGATGAACTGTATTCGAGTATTGGTCTAGCAAATGTTTTGTATGCTCTGGTTAGTAGTGTGATATTACCAGAGAAAAAGCTACGTAGGATTAGGTTAACAACTCTTAATGCCTTTTTGGCTATGTAGTTGCAGTGGGCTCTAGCACTTAGATCATTAGAGATGAGTATTCCAAGGTCCTTTACAGAGCTTGGGTCATCAACAAGTTCTTGACTATTCAGCTTGTATTTTATTTTCTGATTTTTTTTGCCAATATGTAAGACAGAGCATTTATTTGTTGAGATTTGAAGTTGCCATTTGTTTGACCATTCAGATACATAGTCAAGATCTTTTTGAAGGGTAGCAGTATTGTCTGTGGTATTGAACAGCTTTACATCATCAGCGAAAAGAACGCAATTGCTCTTAATATGATCACAGAGGTCATTTATGTAGAGTATGAAGAGAGTTGGTCCTAGAACACTGCCCTGGGGACACCACTATTGACAGGTACTGGATTTGATAGGACGCTCCCGATTTTGACCATTTGTTGTCTGTTTGACAGGAATGCTTCTATCCAGTTATTCAGTTGTCCAGAGATACCATAGGATTTTATTTTTAGGAGTAGTTTGTCGTGTACCACTAAATCAAAGGCTTTACAGAAGTCTATGTAGATTGCGTCTATTGCTTTGCCCTGGTCGAGTTGTGTCGTCCATATGTTTTTGCAGTGTAAGAGTTGCAGATTACAGGATAGTTTTTTTCTGAAACCAAATTGTTTATTGGAGAGTAGGTTGTTTGTCTCTAAGTGGAGGATAATGGATTGGTTAATAATTGATTCCATGACTTTACAGGTGACGCAGCATAAGGAGATTGGCCTGTAATTTTCAACTAGGCTTGGGTCTCCCTTTTTGAAGATGGGGATGACTGTGGCTTGTGACCATAGGTTAGGCAAGGAGCTGGTTCTGAAAGATTTTTCAAAGATTATGCTTAGAGGTTTGGCTATGGCAGTGGATAGCTTTCTTAAGAAGTAGGCACATATTCCATCCGGTCCAATAGATAGAGATGGTTTTAGATTGCGTAGTGATTTTTCAACATTGTCTTCTGTAAAATCGATATGTATTAGATCATTGTTGTTATCTGTGGTACGGCTAGGAAATACTGGGCATGATCCATTGCTGTTTACAAATACTGAGCCGAAGAATGTATTAAAGATGTTGGATTTAATGGTGTCGTCGTTGCAGTCTTTACCATCAGGTCCTATCAAGGGAGGGATGGACCTTGAGTCTTTTAGTTTGTTGTTTACAAAATTGTAAAAAGCACGGTGGAATTGGTGCTTAGAAGGTTTTCCTCTTGTTTAATGTGATAATTGGTGCATTCGGTCTTTATCTGGTGGCATAAATTTTTGTATCGGTTTTTGAAATTGGCAACGTGACCAGATTTGTTTTTCCGCCAGAGTGATCTCTTTTTGGATTGAAGTTTCCTTATTGATATGGGTAATCTGCTTTTTTGTTTTGTTTTGGGAGTTGTTGTTGGAACATATAGTTTGATGACTCTTTTGACTTCAAGTAAAAATATGTTGTAATGGTCTTCAACAGTATTGCATCCAGTGAATAGAGATTGCCAGTCAAGGGATGAGAGATCGTTGTCTATAAGATCATAGTTGCCTTTTTTGAAGTTACAATTGGGGATTACATCATAGTGGTGATTTTTGTGTGGACGTATGTTGAGGCAAAAGTCAATCATATTGTGGTCACTACTGGAAAAGGGTTCTTTAGTTTGTATTCCGTAAATTAAATTCAAACTATTGCAGAAGATGAGATCAAGGCAGTTGTTTAGTCTAGTGTTGTTGGTTACTAGTTGTTCCAGTCCCAGATTTGTAATAGCATTATAGAAGGTTGTGTGTATGATTTCAGTTGTACAGTCATTTAGGGTCCAGTCAATATGAGGTAGATTGAAATCACCAAGAAGGATAAAAGGGTATGGGCAGGATGCAGCCCATGTTAGTAATGTATTTAGCTTGTTTACATGTTCGATGTCATAATCAGGTGCTCTGTAACATAGTAAGAATCGAATTGTGATATTTAAGGATAGTTCACAGATGATGGTTTCAGGAAGGGCAAGCTCCTGGGTAACTTGGATATTTTTTAGATGTAAGGATTTTTTATAGAATATAGCAACACCACCTCCTCGACGATTTTCACAATCTGATCGGTAAACATGATAGTCTCTTACTGTGGTAATGGAGTCAGGGAGAGATGCATTGAGCCATGTTTCACAGACAAATATAATGTCGAAGTTAGCCATATTTAGGAGGATGAGAAATTCAGGTATTTTATTCACGAGGCTTCTTGCATTGAGTAGTTTGCATTTGAGGCCGGCAGTAGTTGGAATTGAGGTAGTTGGGGGCGTGCGTGCCTAGTCTTGTGTGATGGTGGATCGGTTGAGGTAGGGTTGTGGTTGAGGGTAAAAGCTGAGTATTGGGTTGCGTGGCTTACTTTTGATACAGTCAGCATGGTAGTCAATGTACAGGTCCTTCTCTCCATTGTCTAGATGGTTTTTGAGTTCGATGCGGAGTACACGGGAGCGGGCACGTTGCTGTATGGTTAGGTCAGGGCGGCAACGGAGGTTCTTATGGTTGGTGTTGGTTTTGGCGAGTGAGTTTATAGTATAAATGAATTTACGTTTGCTTGATTCATTTTTGCAAATGACCCTGCACAAGCGTGGGGCCACAGAGCCGTCTCTATTTTTGAGCTCTTGGTCGATGCGGGAAATGTCAAGTATTTCATCAGCGGAGATGGTTGATGCTTGATAATCTCTGATGATGTTTCGGACAGTTGTGATGTCATCATTGACATTGATGTCTTCTAGACCAAATAAGATGGCGTTTGGACGTTTCCGTTCACGCTCAACGGCTTCTTTGATGAGGATTGGGATGTCAATATTTGTCTGGGTTGTGTTTATTTGTGGATTGGGTTTTGGATTGGATTGTGGTTGTTGGGTAGAGATGTGGTTTGTATCTATTGGATGTTCAGGTTTTTGCGTTGTGTCTTTTTTTTCAAGGTTGGATATTCTTTCTTTTACGGCGTCCAGGGATGCTACTATGGTGTTGAGGGATGTTTTAATGGTTTCGATGGTAGTGGATGTTTCAATGGTTTCGATGGTATCAACTCTTACAGACAGATCCAGTTTGGGTCTGCATAATTTGCAGAAATATGGAAACTCATTGGATGATTCTAGGTATTGAATCATTTGCTCAGGTAATCCCAAGCAGTCATGATGAGTGTATTTTTTACACAGAGAACATTTGATGGAGTTTTCATTGTCCTTTAGATTTTTGTAGCATTTAAGGCATGTGCAGGAGTCTTGTGGTTCATTGGTGGGGATTATCTTCTCTTAAGGTTGTGGATAGGCGTACGATTTTCTTTTTGGCATGGTAGGGTTGTTAAAAATAGTACGTTGATTGAATTAATTAAAGGAACAATTTTGGGTAATCTATATAGCCAATATTACATCAAACAATCAATTGCAGTAATCTCTCAAGTCAGATAATATTCCTGAGCAACAATCAGCCTGATCAATTAATTACTCTAATCACTAATCAATTAATTACACTAATCATTAATCACACTGTTGATTTAAATTCACTAAATCAATGATTTTGCTATTCAATTAAATTACATGAATTTTGATCTTTTAAACTAGTCAGTAATCACACTATTTGCACTAAACACTCTAATCACACTAATCAATTAAAAACAATAAATCAATTAAACCATTAATAAAATATTTTGTAGAAATTGATTATCTAATCGTTGATATAGGTGATGAGGTAGAAAAGTTGTAAGTTTTGAGGTAATGAGGTAGTATTAAGAGTCTGCAAGGAACGGGTTAATTGTTTTACTAACAGCTGGATGAGAGGGATTTATCGCTCTGTAAACAGGAAGTTGTAATACAATGTTCCAAGGGTTTTTGACCGAGTGAAGGAAAGGGCTTCGCTTCTAAGAACAGAGGAAAACCAGCTATTCTTCTTTGTTTTGTTTTCCCTTGATGAATGAGATTTCTGGGCCCCTCCTAGTTAACTGAATACACTTTCAAAGTTTGTTGCTTTTAAGAGAAAGAGGCACTGTCTTGCACTGGTAAATTCAAACAGTTTATATTTTTACAGCTTCAATATACCTCTGTTTCTATCACTCCTGGAGTCCGGATTAGCAATTTGGTGGGGAGAAGAGAGGGAAGAGGGAAATAGGGGCGGCAGGGAGGAGGCAGTCTGCTTCACACCCTGGCTGCAAACTTCTGGAGACAGACTCACAGCTCCCGGTGCTTACTGCCCTGTAAGGATGGGATGAATCTCACCAACTCTAAAGATGATCGTTCTCTGGGCTCTCACCGGCTCCAAAGGTGATCGTTCTCTGGGCTGGGTAGCTCCTGGGAAAAGTCGGATTCTCACTCATCAGTCCGAGGGAAAAAGCCACAGTTGGAGCTTTCCTCCCTCTCTCTTCTGAGCGAGGCGGTAGCAGCGGCAGTGGCAGCGGCGTCTCCTCCGACTTTTTTCTTCCTTCGCTGCCCGTCGTCTCCCCAACAATCTAATTGGAAGGAAGGAAGGATTTTACTTTCTTTTATTTTTGTAAAATAAACATCCAGATATTAATAATATTTAAGTGGACACATATTTTAAGTAAGATTTAGTTACCATCTTCTGGTGCCTTGTTTCTGACTGATAGCGTACTCCTCTTTAGGATCTGGAATGACTAAGATGTTCATGACCTCCATGGCAATCCTGGTCTAGTCTTAGCTGATATCACACAACATACTTGATCTGAGTTTTACCATGCAGCACATGGCTTGTGATACAAGGCTAAAGAACCAGTATTTGGTGATCAGTATTTTTTTCATGGCCAAAATACTATCTGGTCAACTTGTAGCTTATCAATACCACTGATATCTAGAATATTGGGAGATCAGTTAAGACATTTCACATCAGATGCTTAAAGGAACAATTTGGTTCTCAATGGCTGTTTCAAGACTTTTCAAGCAATATGCTGGGCAAATGTGTCATGAGATATTTCTTTGGAATATGGAGACAATGAGAGAATTGGAGACAATTGCCAGCAAGCAGTTTTTCTCCAATCATTTGTAGGTTCCATTGTTTAATGAAGGGCTTTAGTACATATGCATCAGCATATAGTAGATTCCTTGAGCGATAGTGATAGAAATTAGGAGTCATTTTCATCATTTTAGCCATTGTGTATCCACTGCAGAATGAAAGCCTCTTCTGCATATTTCCAACCAATATAGCCCTGAGCTGTTTTTTTAGCCATTTGGGACAGCAATAGTTGCTGATGACATCAACTCATCTTGTTTTAAGTCTCTTTTGTGGACATTTTTTATCAAGTGGATTCATTCTATGACTGCCTTAGTCCACCTGCCATCAGTTCTTCTGGCTATGTGACCAGCCCATTTCCATTTCAATTCTTTACTCTCTCGATGATATCATATTATTTTGTTGGTTTTCTAATCAATGTGCAGGTCTTTCTATCTTGTCTTGTAATGCTGAGCTTGTATCTTTCTATGGCTCTTTGCACCACTCTTAGTTTTGTATCGATTGTGAAGTTAGTGTCTATGTCCCCCTGGCATATGTTACAGGAGATAACACACACAGAAAACTTCTCTTCAGGCATAGAGGGAGGTTGTTCTTGAAAATTATGCTTAGCTTGCCAAATACCTGCCAACTTTTAACATGCTGTTCAATTTCCTTTGTTGTATCATCTTCCACTGAGATCCAGTGGCCAAGGTATATATAGTGGTTTACTACATCTAGTTCTTCTCCAGATATATAGTTTTTCTTTTGTGAATTTAGTAAACATAATGTGGCTCTTTTTTATTGTTAAGCCAAAGGGTTTTCCTGCTTTGTGCATGTGTCTTTGTAGCTCCTCTAGTCTTGTAAAAAGAGAACAACATCATCTACAAATCTTAAGTGATTGAAATATATGCCATTGATTTTTATTCCATCTTTTGCCCAGTCTAGTTTGTGAAATGCAGGCTGAGAAAAGCAGGCTGAGAAAAGAATAGGTGATATTGTATCACCTTATCATATACCTTGTTCAATGTTGATTTCCACTTAAAGATCATTAAAGCAAGTTGTTGCCATTTGTTTCTTCATATATTGATTTGTAGTAAGTTTATATAAGCAGTGTCTATGCCTTGGTTGAGCAATGCCTTAATTATTGCTTGATGGAATACTGAGTCAAACCCTTTTTCATAGGCAATGAAAGTCAAGCACAGAGACATGGTGTACTTGTTGTGCCTTTCAATGACTTGCTGAATGATCTGGGTATGATCCATTGTGTTGTAGCCACTTCTGAACCATGCTTACTTCTTTGGCTATTAATCATTTAATGTTTTCAATGTTCTTTTTGCTATTATCTTTGTGAAAACCTTGTAGATGACTGAAAGAAGGCTTATTGGATGAT
The DNA here is from genome assembly GCF_049901735.1 of Notechis scutatus. Lineage (NCBI taxonomy): Eukaryota > Metazoa > Chordata > Lepidosauria > Squamata > Elapidae > Notechis > Notechis scutatus. The sequence continues at coordinate 262,295,267 of NC_142009.1, read as the reverse complement.
AGTTCTTTAAGTTATCTTGGCCCCTTTCACTTCAGCATTTTTCCATGAATCATATTTTATCATCATTAAAAACTTTCTTTCTTGCATTTATAAGTTTGCATTTTGATCTATTAATCCCTTTGTTTTCTTCAATTTCCCTTTTCACAAGCTCTATATTAAACAGACATGTTTCTTCTTGAATACATTTTCTTATGGTCTTGCAAAGTTCAATGTACTCCAGTACTTAGTGAAATTTCCAGTATTCTTCATTGTCCATCACTTTTTCATTAAATCAATATTCATCAGAGATTTTTGACTGTACAAAGTGTTTTTCCAGTGGTGTTATAGATTATCAGATTCAAGGATGTTTTTGACTATTGTTTGTTTTTAATTCATATTGTTCATCTCTTCCAAATCTTAGTTTAGTTTAGTTTATTGTCAGTCACTTTGTACAACAAAATTAAATGCCATCTTCAGTGTACATTGTAACTATAAAAATAAAACACAAACACACATCCTTCACATTCTATACAATTAAATTGAAAACCCAATATTGCATTAATATTGCACTAGAGCAAATAGAGCAATAGAGCAAAGCAATTTGACAGATTAATCTCAAAATCACTGTTCTCTAGGAGTTTATCACTCTTTGTTTCTTTCATGATGTCTTTATCATTTTTGTATGCTCTTTTCAACAGCCTATGTTCACTTTAGCTTGTACCATTCTATGCTCACTTCCAAAGTTAAAACAATTGATGACACTACAATTGCAGAACAATTGCAGAATATGGTTTTATCACTTGACATAATGTAATCAATTTTGCTTGTGTATCCAGATGGTCTCTTCCACATTCATTTTCTGCTAGCTTTTTTTCTTGTAAAATGAGTTCATAATGTAAAGTTCCTGTCCTTCAGAAAAATCTACTTGTCTCTCAACTCTATTATCTCATTCATCACTTCCATACAGGCCAGTCACTCATTAGTATTTTGCATCTTTGTCCTGAAGGCGGGTCACATCATAAAAATCTTTGACCTCATCATTAATATAGCTTATTGTAACAATATTAGCATCACAATATTGTTAGCTTGTATTGTTTGTTCAATTGAATGATGCATTGGGCTACTCTGACATACTTTCAAATTATATTACAGAGTCTTTCAGCTTTTGATTGATGAGAAAAACAATACCACCACATTGTCCATCTTCAGTGTAAAGTAAATGCCAAGTCCTATCAAGTTCAATGATATCCCAATGCATACTGTTGAGTTCAATCAGCAGTTCTAGTCAAGGGTTCATTTTCATTGTTTGAATGTTGATCATTCCTATGTCCTTTATAAACAATATACATCATTCATATATCATAGATCCATTCTATTTTATGACTGCCTTGATCTACCTGCCATAAGTTTGTCTTGCTTTGTGACCATCCCATTTTGATTTCTTATCACCTTCTGTCTTTGGGCTGGTCTTACTGCTGCCCTGGGGCCTCCAAAGAATAAAGACCAATTTTTTAAATAAATTTTATTAATGAACAACAAAAAGAAAAACATTTAAAAACAATGAACGTGGTGCATACATCCTGACACACCAATTTGTCTTACATCCTCATATAATACATATAGCAAAAAGTACAAATTTACATATATACATAGATATTAATCATCATTGATACATTTACTCCTTTCTTTTTTAAACCAGTGATAAAACCTCTCCCAAATTTTGTAGTAATCAGATTCAGTTATATTTTAATTCTTGGGATACTCTATCCATTTCAGCACATGTCCAAATTTTTCTAATTATTTCCATCTCATCTGGCATATCATTACCTTTCCATCTTTGGGGCAAGGGCTAATTTTGCAGCAGTGGTGACATGGACTATTAAGTATATTCTTTATTATATTTTCCCACATTGATTCCCAATAGAAAAATTTCAGGTCTAAATTCTATTTTAATTTTGCACATCTCTTCTAACCAATTTCTAACTTTCAGCCAGTATGTTTGAGCTTTTTCTAAATTTCCACCATACGTGGTTGTATGTTCCAAATTCTTTGTTCCATTTCCAATATTTAGGGGATAATTTTGGATACATTCTTGCCAATTTTGATGGTGGAATGTGCCATCGATAAAACATTTTGTGTAAGTTTTCTTTATATGATGCTGCCAAGGTTATTTTTCTATTCCTGTCCCATAAAGTTTGCCAATCATCCAAATTTATGCCATATCTAAAATCTTTCATCCAGGCCAACATCATTTCTTTCACCTTTTCCTCTTCCAGTTTGCATTCTAATAATACTTTGTAAGTTTTTTTAATCAATTTTTCATCCGTTCCTAATAATATTTTATCTAATTCTGTTTTCTGTCTACTAATACCCCATTCTTTCATATCTTTACTATACTTTGACTGTAATTGTAAATAGGCTCACCATTCTATCTCAAATCCCAAATCTTTTAACTCCTGTCTTGTTTTTAAATCACCCTTCTCATCTAACATGTCCTCATATCTAATGACCTGCCCTCGATGCAATAAATATGGGTACATTAAAGCTTCTAATATAGATAGCCAAATTGGAATTTCAACGTAGATTTGCTATTTAGGTTTATTCCATGCATTTAGTAAGGTCTGCCTAATTTTATGCCTTTGAAAGTAACCCTGAATTTAATGCTTGTCCTGCCACAAAAAGGCATGCCACCCTGCCTGTAAATTATATCCTTCTAATGTTAATATTCTTTTATTTTTAACACTTATCCAATCTTTAACCCAGATCAGAGTAGCCACTCTATGATATATTTCCCAATCTGATCGACCAAATCCTCCTCTTTCAGTAGCGTCCTGCAACAATTTCAGTCTAATTCTGGGCTTTTTTCCCTGCCATATAAATTTTGATATTAGCTTATCCAATTGATCAAAGAAATTTTTCTCAGAGTGTTTTGGGAAAAAAAATCAAAAATTTTGGTAATACATTCATTTTTATAGATGCAATTCTCCCCATAAGGGAAAGACTTACTGTATATACTCGAGTATAAGCCTAGTTTTTCAGCCCATTTTTTGTGCTGAAAAAATCCCCCTCGGCTTATACTCGAGTCAGATTCCCTCTGAAAAAAATGGTGTGGAGTCGCGGCCTCCGGCGCGCGACTCCCAACAGCCCAGCCGGGAAGGGAAAGGCAAGAAGCGCTTTGCCTTTCCCTTCCCGAGGCGGCGGGACTGGGGCCGCTCCAGCGGCAGCGACTCCCAAGAGCCCCAGCCGGGAAGGGAAAGGCAAAAAGTGTTTTGCCTTTCCCTTCCCGAGGCGGCGGGACTGGGGCCGCTCCAGCGGCAGTGACTCCCAACAGCCCCAGCCGGGAAGGGAAAGGCAAAAAGCGCTTTGCCTTTCCCTTCCCGAGGCGGCGGGACTGGGGCCGCGCTGGCGGTAGTGACTCCTGACTCAGGGGGCCTCCGAGGGAGGGGAAGAGAGTGACTCCTGCCTCCGCTGTCATCATCATCTTCTTCTTTTGGGTTAGTGAATCAATTAAACCTTTCGTGATAGTGAGATCGTTTCCCAAATTAATTATTTTTATTTTTGAAATTTACCAGTAGCTGCTGCATTTCCCACCCTCGGCTTATACTCGAGTCAATAAGTTTTCCCATTTTTTTGTGTAAAATTAGGTGCCTCGGCTTATATTCGGGTCGACTTATACTCGAGTATATACGGTAAGTTGCTCCATTTCCTAAAATCTTTGCTTATTTTTTTAATTAGTGGAGTATATTTATCCTCTTTGAGAGTTATACATTTTGTCGAAATTACAATTCTCAAATATTTAATTTTATTTGTTGTCTGGATGTCCATTATTCTCATTAAATTTTCCTTTTGTGCATTTGTCATATTTTTTGTAAGTATTTTAGTTTTTTCCTTATTAATTTTTAGCCCCGCTACTTCTCCAAATTCCTCTAATTGCTCTAACAATTTTGGTCCAGAATTTTGTGGATCTAAAATGAAAACCAAACCATCAGAGAAGGCTTGTAATTTATATTCTTCTTTCTTTATTTTTTAGTCCTGTAAGTATTTTAGTTTTTCCTTATTAATTTTTAGGCCGAATAAGGACTATTTTTGAGGTTGTATTGGCATGTGGAAGGAATAAATTATAATCTGCCATGCTGGTTGTCATGCCCTTGGTGGAGACTGACTATGAGGGAGAGGAGGAACAGCCGACAGGGAGTGGACGTGTGGCTCCGGAAGTTGTGGAGGAGGCTGGGAAAAGGCAGAGGCCAGCTGGGCAGTCAGAAGAGGACCCAGGCCCATCCCCTCTCCATCCTAGGGCACACAGGGAGGAGAGGATAAGGGAGAGACATGATCTCCTGGGGAGGAGAGGGTTTTCATGGGCTGCAACTGTGACAACTGGATAAGAGGACAGACATGCATACGGGTGAGTGCTGGAAACAAACTGTGAAAATATCTCTAGTTTATTGTTCCTCTCTGAGTTTGGCGTCCTTCCCAGTGTGTGTGTTCTGATATCTGTGGACGTCTTCCAGCCCTTATCTTGCCTGGTTTGTGTTGTTTTTTACTCTTTATAATTTAAATGGCAGTTCCTCCTTCTTGTAACTGCTTGTGTGGAAGTTTTTTGTCTCCAGTCAAGGTTATTTGGAGCTTGGAAGCAAAGTGAAGGAATAAAAGGAGATTCACCTGTTTTTGGGACTGTGTTTATTTTGCATCCCACTCTGGGTCATCACACTGGTTCAATTTAGGTTGGCAGATATTATTGGTCTTAGTCTAGGGTAACTGTCATGGCCTGTTCACCTTGGGAGACCCTTCTGGACATATACATGTCTGACAACATAGTCTACGATTTCATCTATCCACACAAGCTCCTTCACCGCATTAAAGCCCCAATCATAGAAGGAAATTGGGAGTAAATGACAGTATAGATAGAAACTAAGTTTTGGGCCTACATTGTGATTATTTTCTAGGGCAGGAGTGTCAAGCTCAAAGCCCATGAGCTGGATGCCTCTGCCAGCAAAAATGGAGCTTGGGGGACCCATGTGTGGTTTTTGCTGGCAGAGGGCTATCATAACAACTAAAAACAAAGCAAAAGCAGAAATGTTTCCGCTTTTGCATTTAAGCATGCAAGAAGGAACCGAAAAGGAGAAATGGAATGAGGAAAGACAAAGAAAAAGAAGTAAAGATGGAAAGAGAGCAAGGAAGGAAAAAGAAAAAAGGTGGGAAGGAAGAAGAAAGGAGAATGAAGAGGGAAGAAGAAAAGGGAGGAAGAAGATTATAATGAGGGAGGGAGGGTCTCAGGCAAGTCCTACCTTAGCACTTGGTCACCACAGGTGCTCTCAACACGACTGACATCGAGTTGGCCATGACCACCCCTGGCCAACCCCCCGGCCCTCTGAACACCACCCTGTTCCAGTGTCAAGCACAATGCAATGAAATCTGGACCCACTGACTAAATTGTAAGGGGAAAGGCATCTTCAATTGTAGCTCTTAGTGTTGACTTTACTATAATAAATGTTGCTAAATTGTAAAAAACCTTTCATAAGCAGTTTGAAACATCAGTCTAAACATCAACAACAATAGCAGCCTATAGGAACTTTTAAGTCAAAGTTATATTTACAGGTGTTTCTTGTGTATTCTCATGGGTGTAAGTGTGATTGGTAATGATCATGTTGATCCTCCTTCCTCACAAAAGCAATAATATTATACCGGATGATATCTGTGTTACACTTGTTATAAGGCTCCTTAGGACACAGCTCACAATAGACAAATATTGGCTTTCCAAAATTCCAACACAACTCATCTATTTTCCCAAAAACTAACAATGACTGAACCTGCTTAAAAAGAAGTTTAGAAACATCTGGAGAGCTAAAGCTTATATATCAAAAAGTATTTAAGAGAGAATCAAGTCACCCATGAAGACTTCTGAATGAAAGTTATTGAAATGTTCATGGGATCTTCATTTAAAATAACAATAACAGCAGTAATCTTGTAATTAAAATTATCACTTTCTTTTACGATCATCACCACCAGGACTTGAGGGAACACAGGCTGTGCTCATATAAAGTTATAGTGATTGGATAGTGAAAAGCTTCAAATAGTAATCATTAAGAAAAGAATATAAGAGATATTTTAATGCTTATTAGTTAAGTTAGAATAGAAAATTTGATTAGAAAACTATAAGTGCAACTCCTACAATGTTATATGAAGAATTCTGGACTCATAATTAATTTGAGACTGAGGCTGAATTGGTAAAAAGAGAAGCAATATAAGTATTTTTGTTTTAAACTTTTGGATGTATTTTGTGGATGGCACTGGCACAATTGCAGATCAGTGGAAGTATAATAAAAGGGAAAGACCATATGAATGAAAATATTATCAGCTTGACCTTCACAACATTCAGTTTGCAAACTTTTCTTTCTATCTCTGTATGCAGTGAGTGCTAGTAGATTATCACCAAACAAGTTAAGATCTTTTATGAAATATACTAGGGCTGTGCAGATCTTTGAAAGGATGCTTTGCTTTATTGGGACTTTGAAATGCTCCTTCAAAGGAAAATAGTGAAGTGAAGCAGTATCTTTCTACCAATATTAAAGTAGATTGGCCATACTGCTTTGATCTCATCAATAGCAGGGGTTTCACACATGTGCAGAACCCCCTGTTATCAAAGCAAAATGGCCAAATGAATTCAGTTGGTTTCATCTTGGTGCTTCATCAAAAGGTTTTGATGCATTGATACATCAAGATGGAAAAACTCACTTTTCCAAAGCAAAAAGTTTCAAAGAGGTAGATTGTGAACAATCATTATTGACCTAGCAACAAACATATAAATGCACATGTGTCTCTGTCCAAGATACTCAAAAACTGAACTATAGAAACAAAGGAGTTATTACAAAAAATGCATGTGTGTCTGCTTCAGTCGGAAAATATATGTTTAGAAAAATGGTGTAATTTCAAATTCTGTTTCTGATCTGGGTATTTCTTCTTCTTTTGGTTTGTGCATGGGGGACCATTGATGTGCTGACTGCCATTACTTTGAAATGTTGTTGCTTGCTATGAGAGTTTGACACTTTGAAACCTAAGTATTCCAATAGAAGTCCAGCAGGAAACAATTGATGAAAAGAATTTTAATTATCTTTGCATATCTCCTGTACTCCAATTATAGAGCAAATGACATTTGAGCCAAAATGCTTGCAAACATTAACTAATCCTCTCACTAATACCTTTAGCAGAATAAAAATGTGCATAATGAACAAATGACTGATTACATTTTCAGTCAGATTGTTGACTAAGGAACATCTTCAAGTAGACTAGAGTTTTCCATGTTTTGGTATAAGCTGAAATAAATTTTACTGAGTTTCATAAAGCCATTAAACATGGTTTTCTATGCACTAATAATCTTTCATACTGGACAAGACCTATTTGTGTTGGCACTGTGAGCTAACTCATAGTCCATAGATTCTGCAAATTCAAAGACAATAAATTCCGGGTTGAATGCCAAAAAAAGGTTTTATTAAATATAGATTAAGAGAGTTACAGAGAAAAAAATAAAATACAGTATGTCTCTTCAGCTTGCCAGGAATCTTTCAAATGTCACTAGGTCAACAGCCTGAAGCCAGTAAGCTGCTGCATTGCTTCTCAGGTCTTTGGGTCTACATCAAGGTCGAAAAAGTCTAAGATTTTTGTCATCTTGTTATACTTTTTTTCAAAGGATGGGGAGTATAAATAATACAACATCTGGAGATGGCTTGGTGGTATATCTAATCAGTGACTTGGTCATAACTCAAGCTGTTAATCTCTGACTAAAGATATTTTCAGTAAGACATAATTTCTAGCATCCTGCTGGTCATTGTCCTTTCTGCAGGTTTCAGATTAGGGAGTTTGCCTTGTTCTCTTTCCCTTAATTGTTACAAATGATAATATAGATAAAAGGCTCAATAGTGCAAGTGATTTTTTAAAAAAAGTTTTTGGCATTGTTTTTTTCTTTCTTTTTCTGTTTTTACTTAAAGTCAATCGGTGGTTGTTCAAAAGTGTTTAAAATGCCATCACTCCTGGAGGAATTGAAGATGAGTCTTTAAAAAAACAGAAAGAAGATGTAGAAAGGGGAGGAAGATCCTTTGGCTTCATATTTGGATTTTTTGAAATGGAGATCCTGAACTATGAAAAGCAAAAGGAAAACCTTCAAGAGCAAGAAGAAGGGTGGGACAAAGAAGAAGCCATTTTCAATGATCAAATAATGCAAAGTGTGGTAATAAGGGGAAAAGGAGGGAAAGGAGTTAAAAGTTTGAGATCAAAGGGAACAGCCAAAAAGAAAAATAGTCTGAAAAAGAAGTATAACAACAAGGAGAAGCAGAAAAGAAAACTACAGAAGGGAAAATTAGAGAGAGAAGGGTATAAAAAATGGGATGAGAAAAAGGGGGTAAAGATAGAAAGGGACAAAAGGAATGAAAACAGGAAATAAAGAAAAAGGGGAAAAGTACTAGGATTAAAGGTATTTGCTCAGCTAGAAAACACAGAGACAATGGTTAAATGCCTGGCTTGTGGTGTGGAGATTCCAAATGCCATAGAGATTGAAAAAAGACCAGGAAGCATGAACAGAAGAGATGATTCCACCAGGCTGTCAATCATTTGGAAGCCTGCACTCACAAACAAAAAAATCTCCACACCACAAGCCAGGCAAACACCTGGGCACAAACAGATCCCCCCGGATACCTCCAGCTCAAACACACCCCAACCAGGCACCCAGATGAAACCCAGCTTCCTAACTAATGATAGCTGTCCATTTACCCGAAGCCAAGCTGCACTAAAGGCCTCCAATAAAGTAACACAATGTTGACAGCCAATCAAGATACAAAAAGAGCCAAAAAAACAGACAGAAGATATTAGAAGCAGAACACAGCAAACTCCAAGACCAATAAACACAGACCAAGACTCTCAACCAATCAGGATGAAGAAAAAACCATTCTGGCACAGCAATAGGCTGCCCCAAATTTAAATCTGAAACCACTGTAAAAGTCTAACTCACAGACGAACACTATACAAAAGCCTGATGATGGCAGATGAGATTCTGCTGAAATGTTGCTACAACTTTAAAAGCACCACTACTATGACGTGGGAAAATACCCGAACAAAGCTGAATGCCATATATATATGGCAGTTAGAGTTAGAAAACCAAGGAGTATACGAAATCCCTTGCACCGCCTGCCCCACCACATACATTGGACAAACTAACAGAAGAATAAGTGCACGCGTTGAAGAACATAAGAAGTCAATCAAAAAAGAAGAACCGACCTCTTCCCTGGTCCAACACCTCAAAGCCACAGGACATGAGATTGACTTTAAAAATACCAGAACTATCGCCAAAACCGAACACTTCAACAACAGAATAATCAGAGAAGCCATAGAGATAGAAAAATGCCCACACAGCATGAATAAAAGAGATGACACCTCCCGCTTACCAGCCATTTGGAAACCCGCCCTCATGAACAGACGAGTACCTAACATGATGAATGACACCAGACCCACACCCACGAGGGTCACACAAGATGCCACCACCACACTTCCACGTAAAAAGCAGACTCACACCCACACAGAAGATGAGACACGACCACAGACCAGAAGCCGCACTGCAGCTGCATCACTACCCACATCAAACCCCTCTGAGCCATACATGAAGCGAACTGATCCCCACCATGAAGATGCAGCACGACCATGAACTCGAAGCCAAACAGCAAGATCACAGCTCACCAGCTCAAATCCCCCAGTAACTAAGACCAACCTGAGCACAACCAAGCCCCCACCTGAACAGAACACACCTCCAGCCAATCAGAACATGGCCAACCCCCCAACCAATCAGAACACAGCCAAACCCCCAACCAATCAGAACACACCCCCACCCAATCAGAACACAGCCAAGCCCCCACCCAATCAAGTCACACCCCCACTAGCAGTTAAAAGGAAGAAGCAGCTGCAAGCTCACATCACTCTGAGAAGCACAGAGCTGAAGACAGAAGCCTGAAGATGATGAATGAGACTTCATCGAAACGTTGCCTAGATACTTCCAATCTTACGCGGGAGAAAACCCAAATAACCAAAGATCCATATATATATATATATATATATATATATATATATATATATATATATATATATATATATATATATATATATATATATATATATATATATATATATATATGTTTTCTTAAGTTTTCGCGGTACTTACATGTATGGTGTTCGGCTTGGTTAGATTGACTTTCCACGTCATTGTAGTTCTTTTAAAGTTGTACGCACAATTTCACAGAAGCTCATCTGCCATCATCAGGCTTCTGTATTGTGCTGGACGCATGCAAGCTGACAACTTTTGCAAAGAACTACAATGACGTGGGAAATACCCTAAACTAAGTAACACCATACATATATATATATATATATGTATATGTATATGTATATGTATATGTATATGTATATGTATATGTATATGTATATGTATATGTATATGTATATGTATATGTATATGTATATGTGTGTATATATATATATATATATATATATATATATATATATATATATATATATATATATATATATAGTTTTTGCTATGTTTTTAGAATTTTTCTTTTTACATTTTCAAGGGGAAGTACCAAGCAGAGTCTGAATGATGAGATCTACATGATATAAAATAGATATGAGAAATTTGAATGTTATAATTTTAGAATGCACAAATTCAATGTTTAATGAGATTTCATATGATAATAACAATAAGATTTAAAGGTGTTGCACTTCGATTGCCAATCATAGGGGAAATTTCGCTTCTTAAGAATGTTGGAAGAGAACATATGAAATTGTAAACAAGACAGACAAAAGTATAAGTACAATGAATAAAAAGATATAGAAATTTAGGTAAAACAAATACAATTGAATAAAAAGAAAATGAGATAACCATAAAAGAAAATTAAGAGAAGTAAAGGGAGAAATAGTGAGAAGCTGGAAAAAGAGTAATAAGATATGAAGTTGAATACATAAGATGAATATGCATATGAAATTGTGTCTGTATGGAAATGTGATAACCCGGAATGATGCTGCATCAAATAAGATGTTTTATTTGTTTTGTTAAAACTCAATAAAACTTTATTAAAAAAAAAAGAAATGAGGCTCATGAGACCTTTATGCATTGCACATATAGGATGCATTATGACTTTGACCTTGATTAAAATCCCTTGACTACCAGCTACTCAACTTAGCCCAAGTTCCTACAGTCCACCACAAGGACCAACTATCTAGAATAAAAGTGGATGATCTTGTGTCTTCCCTTTATCCAAAAAGACTGCACCAGCTGGACTTTCCATTTGACTGCCAATCTCTGCCCCAGTGCTATCTCTTCTCCTTCTGGAATGTCTGGTTCACCATGAATCCTTACCAGAAACTCTGGAATTCAGTTGCTCAGGCAGTGTTGATGCTGGATAGCAGAGAGACACCAGCAATACTCCCAACTATTCCCTAGAGAGATAGGGTATTAAGACATTGCAAGATGTTTTATGCACTTTGGATTCCCCACAGCCACTAAGATATTGGTTCTTTCAACTTTATTTCTTGCTTTTAAAGTTAGAAACTATCAAGAGTCTGGGGTGTAGTGCGCTCTCTAAATTGTGAACTAAATTAAATTAAGTTGGAGAAGATCATTATTACCCTGTTCCCCATTTATCTACACTTTTCCACTGATCAGGACTGAGAAACTGTCAGGAGGATTCCCTTCAACAGTGTTCATTGTCTTCTCACGTCCTACTATACGAAAATATGTTTTACAAAATAGCTGCAAAGTATTTAACTTGTATTTGTGCTAGTCTCAGAACTGTCACATATCTCCATGCCTAGTTTGCTCTGAATCACAGCTTGAAATAGTGTCAGTATTACTATATAGTCAGTCTTTCAAGAATGACGTTTTGTTAATTCGGTAAGTTGCTATGAAGCAGAAAATTGTAACTTATTTTCATTGTTAAGAAGATGTTTTTTCCCCCCAAAATAATTAAACCAAATCTGTGGGTCTTTTCCTTGTATCTTGTATCAAATTGTTAGGCATGCCATCTACACTTGATAGAATTACTTTGCTGACTGAATGGAACTAGAGAGTAAAAAGTTTTCAGTTATCACATTGTGTTGTAAAGAAAGAATCATGATATTACTTCTATTTATATATATTTGCCAATACATCATTCTTGCTTCTAGTCAAGGTTTCTATTACTAAGTAGGTTTGAACAGACGTAATATGGCATATGATTATATATATGATTATATTCAACAACATATAATGAAGGTGCCATCCTATTTCTCTCTGAAAACTAAAAGCAAATTTTTATGAATGGAAAGGTAAAAAGTTTCTTATGATCCCCAGGCTAGTAATGTCTTCTATCATATTTGACCAGAAGACCTTATACTACTTCTAAACCATTTTCTCAAACAACAGAGTAATAAATGGATTATAGTACTTTACTAAATTGTTTTTTAAATAAATTAAGAAACTCTTAGTTTATTAACATGCTTATTTCAATAGAAGAGAATTATGTTTGAAGTCACTTGTTTAAGATGGGCAGACATGGAAATGAATGGATAGATAGATTATAGATAATAGATAGATAATAGATAGATGATAGATAGATAGATAGATAGATAGATAGATAGATAGATAGATAGATAGATAGATAGATAGATAGATAGATAGATAGATAGATAGGCAGGCAGGCAGGCAGGCAGGCAGGCAGGCAGGCAGGCAGGCAGACAGACAGACAGACAGATAGATATTATTTAGGCCAGTGTTTCTCAATCTCTTTTTTTTAACCTGTGGCCCCTCCCAATGTTGCTTTCTCCTATGCAGATCCCATTACCAGATGGTGCATTTTCTGGCGTCAATAAGATCATATTTGCATTATAATACATTTTGTTTTTCTGCAGCCCTCTTAGCATATGCCATTGCCCCCTCATTAATGTTTTCATCTGGGAATCCCTAAAAATACACTAGGACCCTCAGGAGAACCACTGATTTAGACAATAATTTTCAAAGAATGCTTCATAGTTGTATGGGGCTGCCTCAAAAGGCTGGGCCATATGATCATGTGGACCTGCGATCACTGCTAAAAATTATCCAATCTTGTGGCATGACCAAGTTAGTTTGTTGCAAAGATTTTCTTCATCCTTCTGTGTGCTTCAAAATTTTAATAAGCCTACAAATGTGACACGCAACAGACAATTTTCCATCCCATTCTTTAGGGCAGTGTGTGCTTATATGAAGATAAAACAAGATGCTGTTTTACTTTTTATAGAATGTAGCAAATGTGTTATGTGTTCCCATTACTCTAATGGGAAAGAGAGCAGAGAGGACACCCTTTTCTTTTAACCTGTGTATGAATTGGGAACTTCAGAATGAAGTAGCTGAGAAGGAAAAAGTTAAGCCATCCTGACTTAAATGATTTCAACTCAGCCGGAATCATTTTGCAGTGTTTCCTTCCAGTTTTCCTCTAACTAAATCAACACAATTCTTTTTATACAATGCAAGCACATTCAAGGCAATTCTGTATCACAGCAATATTCAAGAACTTAACATACCAAGGATGTACATAGAGCTATTTGCTTTATGCAGTAAATAAGAACTATGATCTACATTTTTATACTGCAGAGCAATGAGCTGCAGATACGCACTGTATATATTCTACATAATTGGCTGATGATTTATACTTAGATGCCTATGTCTAAAAAGGAAATATTTTGTGAAAGCTATCCTCAGAAATTTTAGAAAATAACTGAGTATGAAGCAGTTCTAGACAATACATGCTGAAGTTCTAAATTAACAATACATTTGCACAGTAGTAGCACCCATAGGTAAAACTCAACTGAATATTTTCAGAAATCAATAACAGAATCCAGATGTAATACAAATGCAACACTCTGAGTCCTGTATGCCCAAAATAACCTAGAATATAAAAAGAGGCAGTGAATTAAATTGCTTTTAAGAAGAAAAAACACTGGAAGCAGTGTAACTCTTCAAAGCATTAGTTTAATGTGACAAACTTGAATTACCTGATTCTACAAAATTGAAATGAGTATTTATTTAGAAACAGTTGATCAAATCAGGTGGCTTTGAAGCACTTTGAAGGAGGCACTGAAGATGGCCACGTACCCTTGTCATTTTTCATTAGGACTACTTTAAGTTCCTTTACATGGGCTGCCCCAAAGAACCATGTGAAAGCTTTATCTTGTGCAAACTGCTGTAAACCCATAAACATTCCCAATGGGAGTTCCCTTCTCTGGAATCTCTTCCCTACCCTGAAGATGGGTGTGAGTCCTAATGCCATAGCTTTCTAGAGGCTTGTTAAAAGGTGGTTTTTCTAGAAAGCCTTTGGAAATTGAGCAATATAGAGTTCCTGGTTTCCAACAAGCAAATGCAACAATATTTTGCTGATTATGGTTTAATACTGGATTGTATTATACTTCATTTGGTTTTTCATTGTCGTTGTGCTTGGAGTCTCTTCAAATTAAAGCAGTACATGTCCAATAATTGATGAATTAACTCTATCATTTATGCAGTTTCTGAAGTTGTTACTGACAATGTACACTATCATATATGCTAGGAAGGGGTTAAGTATGATGATGAGGTCTATAATATTGACAGGAGAAGCCAACCAATGAGTTTTGCCATTTTATTAAACACTGTGCCTTTTCAAGCAGTTTTGGTTGATTAAGCTAGCACTGCTTTTTGCTTTATTCATTTTCTCGGCTTTCAGCTCCTTGAATGTGCCCAGTCACAAGCCTTGACTTTTCTCTCTTGCATGGTAATGGAATGTTATCCTTCTATGCTGATTTTGCCAATGTAGCAGAGAGCAAAATTCAGCACTCTGAATATGGTCTCAAAGACCAGTACCTACTCTGGGTCAAACTTTATTTTTATTTCTATAAGCTGAATGAGTATCATACTACATGTACAGGCAAGAGGGTCCTTTGCAATATTGGCTAAATTTTCCAGCCTGCTATTCCAGGCTTCCTTGCACTTCAGAATACCCAGTGATCAGAGGCATACAAATCAACAACTACATAATAGGAAATCAGCAGTTGTTCCTCATATCATGCTAGCTATGAAGAAAAAGAAGAAGAAAAGAAAATCTTCCCTTTAAAACAGTTCTTGAAAACTTTCTTAAAAAACAGTTTTCATGGGACCCTTCTACTTTGTATCAGTGCCATTCAGGCTGGAAAGCCACTTTGGATGCTCCTTTGCTTTCCCATTTACTGATATTCCTGTCTTAAAAAGTGAAAGCCAAAATTTTGCTAAACTGTAACAATGAAATGTTACAATGAAATATCATCAGCAATTTAGGGGTCAAAATCTCTAAAGAATCTACCATCCCAGGTATTCATTCCTTTCTGCCACAAACAGGTGGTGTTTCGATGCTTGCTCATGATATCCTATATCTAAATCTATATCCTATAGCCAAATTTGATTTGCCAAATTCGTTGCCAAAATGCAATTCATGACAGCCCAGTACGTCTCTCTAACTTAGATGTCTGGTTATCTGACATTTTTCCTAAATATAGAGCAAAGTTCCACAAATAGATTAAGCAGTGTAATCAATTGACTTCAGTCATAATTTATTTTTCTTGTTGTTTTGATGGCCCCTGGTCTTTACATGCATTGGTCTTTACACACCAATCTTTTTGGTGTGTCTGTTCAAAAATGATATTTTGATAGCTGTACATTTTATATAACATTGGTTAGGAAAATTCAGTTGGCTTGAATTTAGTTTTCAGTCCTTCAAACTGTTCTATATACTATTTCTCAACTGCAAGGGAACACAAACATATAAACAATATACATTCAGCAAAGCAGAACAGCAATGCTTGCAAAATAATAGGTACAAAGATGCAGTAATATTAATTTAGCAAAAGAAAGTGATAATCTACTCAGCAGGTTTATGCAGTATAACAATATGCCTATCCATAAAAGATATTTTTAAAATATTAGCAGTGATTAGTTTTATTTCCTTTTTAAATATGATGTTGATGTGTCCCAATAAGTATACAAAACGGTATACAAAGCAGGGGCAGGTGATTGTTATGTTTGCAATGAGTTTGCCAATAAACTCACCAAAGTGAGGATTTGCAGAGCTGGGTGTGTGGAAAGTGCAGAGAAAAAAAAAAAAAGGTTTAAGCAAACTGGGTAAAAACACTTTGAGCAAAAATACCAATTGTTAAACAACAAAAAGATTTGCCTTATTTCAGAGGTGTGCATTCCTGCCAAACCACTATGCATTATTTCACTGAATTAAGAAAGTCTCCTAAATTAGTGGAATATTTGGGAGTTTCATGAGGGAAGGGGAGAGATCAGTTTCCATGAGCTTGTTTTATACATACTTTGGATCCAAGTGAATCGTTTTTTGGATCCAATTGTTTTTTGGATCCAATTGTATCGGTTTTTGTATCAAAAACCGATACAAAAATTTATGCCACCAGATAAAGACTGAATGCACCAATTATCACATTAAACAAGAGGAAAACCTTCTAAGCACCAATTCCACCCGAGCTTTTTACAATTTTGTAAACAACAAACTAAAAGACTCAAGGTCCATCCCTACCTTGATAGGACCTGATGGTAAAGACTGCAACGACGACACCATTAAAGCCAACATCTTTAACACATTCTACGGCTCAGTATTTGTAAACAGCAATGGATCATGCCCAGTATTTCCTAGCCGTACCACAGATAACAACAATGATCTAATACATATCGATTTCACAGAAGACAATGTCGAAAAATCACTACGCAATCTAAAACCATCTCTATCTATTGGACCGGATGGAATATGTGCCTACTTCTAAGAAAGCTATCCACTGCCATAGCCAAACCTCTAAGCATAATCTTTGAAAAATCTTTCAGGACCAGCTCCTTGCCTAACCTATGGTCACAAGCCACAGTCATCCCCATCTTCAAAAAGGAGACCCAAGCCTAGTTGAAAATTACAGGCCAATCTCCTTATGCTGCGTCACCTGTAAAGTCATGGAATCAATTATTAACCAATCCATCATCCTCCACTTAGAGTCAAACAACCTACTCTCCAATAAACAATTTGGTTTCAGAAAAAAACTATCCTGTAATCTGCAACTCTTACACTGCAAAAACATATGGACGACACAACTCGACCAGGGCAAAGCAATTGACGCAATCTACATAGACTTCTGTAAAGCCTTTGATTCAGTGGTACACGACAAACTACTCCTAAAAATAAAATCCTATGGTATCTCTGGACAACTGAATAACTGGATAGAAGCATTCCTGTCAAACAGACAACAAATGGTCAAAATCGGGAGCGTTCTATCAAATCCAGTACCTGTCAATAGTGGTGTCCCCCAGGGCAGTGTTCTAGGACCAACTCTCTTCATACTCTACATAAATGACCTCTGTGATCATATTAAGAGCAATTGCGTTCTCTTCGCTGATTATGTAAAGCTGTTCAATACCACAGACAATACTGCTACCTTACAAAAAGATCTTGACTATGTATCTGAATGGTCAAACAAATGGCAACTTCAAATCTCAACAAATAAATGCTCTGTCTTACATATTGGCAAAAAAATCAGAAAATAAAATACAAGCTGAATAGTCAAGATCTTGTTGATGACCCAAGCTCTGTAAAGGACCTTGGAATACTCACCTCTAATGATCTAAGTGCTAGAGCCCACTGCAACTACATAGCCAAAAAGGTATTAAGAGTTGTTAACCTAATCCTACGAAGTTTTTTCTCTGGTAATATCACACTACTAACCAGAGCATACAAAACATTTGCTAGACCAATACTCGAATACAGTTCATCAGTCTGGAACCCTCATTACGTATCTGATATTAGCACAATTGAGAAAGTCCAGAAATATTTCACAAGAAGAGTTCTCCACTCTTCTACTCGTTGTAGAATACCTTATGCCACCAGACTTGAAATTCTAAAACTAGAAAACCTTGAATTACGCCGTCTTCGGTCTGACTTAAGCATGGTATATAAAATCATACATTGCAATGTCCTACCTGTCAATGAATACTTCAGCTTCAACCATAACAACACAAGAGCACACAATAGATACAAACTCAAAGTAAACCGCACCAAACTTGATTGCAGGAAATACGACTTCAGCAATAGAGTGGTCAATGTCTGGAATACTCTACCCGACTCTATAGTCTCTTCCCAAACCCCAAAAACTTTAACCTTAGACTGTCTACTATTGACCTCACCCCTTTCCTAAGAGGTCTGTAGGGGGCGTGCATAAGAGCACCATCGTGCCTACAGTCCCTGTCCTATTGTTTCTCTTATTCTTTTATTTTTCTTATATGTACCCATTTCATGTATTCACAACTATGTATACACTTATACTTATTATCTTGTAAACAATTGGCAAATCAAATAAATAAAAATAAATAAGTATCTTTCAAGCTTCCTTCAACTCAATTTGATCTCTCTCTCCCTCTCTCCCTCTCTCCCTCTCTCCCTCCTAAATGTGGATATTTTGAAGTGTGAATTATATTTTAGGCAATAAATTGGCTGCTGGATTATATAGAAAAATGCCTGAAAGCAATTTGAACCGCAAAAATCAAAAGCCCTAACACGAACCAAACTGTGAGCTCTGTGGCTGCACACACTGGTTACAGCATGTTCAAATCTAAAATGAACAAAAAGAGAATGAAGTCTGGGCTCTCTCATTCTTTCATTGAAATCCCCCAGCAGTAATTAAAAGCTTGACTTGCTTTAATATGTCTTTGATACGAGTTGCATGTTTTGCCACCCTCTGTCTTCCAGTAAATGTGACATTTGGGTCCTTTACTTCTCTTGAGCTCTCAACTGGGCATTCAAGCTAAGTGAATCTAAAGTGATAGGGACAATTAAAAAGTAATTTTTTGTTATTCTAATTTGGGTAATTTCTATATATCCATCTCTCTTCCTCTCTCTTGCCATCTGGAAAAGAGACTCTGAAGCAGAACTATCTACCCCATTTGCTTTAATTTGTTGTTTTAACAGTATAATGTTATTGACTAAGGCTGCAGTACTAAACCTGCTTACTGGCAGTAAGTACTGCTGAGCTCAATTAAACTTATTCCCAAGTAGAATGTACTGTATAGATTGTGCTCCTTATTATGTTGTTAATAAATAATGTAATACTATTTATCATGGTTGTGTTGATTAACCTTGTGTTACAAACTGCCTTAGGCTAGGATAGATATTATGAAAGATGCTATAGAAGTATTGCAAACAATTTGGGGGAAATCATATAATTTCCTTTTTAATTGGGGGAGCTATGTGGGCCTCTCTGGAAATGTGCCAGAAAATGGTTAAACCTGGAAGAAAATGATTAAATGGACAGGAAATAATCATGTAAATACTGTAATTATTGATAAAAGTTACATTTGGGAAAATATCTGAAATAATGGAGGGGCAGAGAGAGGAGGAGAATACTGAAAGAGGTAATATTTTCTTCTAAAAATATCCTGAGATCTTTTCTCTACTGGGTAATAAGGAAATCTTTTCCCCCTTTTCCCCCAGTCAAGAAGATTTTCATTTATTTCTGCTATAAATAAGGATATAATAGAGATTTATTTCAATTTTCTTAACTCATTCTTGGCTACAACATAAAAAATCCATACTTCTAACTTTTCATATAATGTTTGCGTATCAAAATTTTGAAATAATATTAGAAGGATGGCAGAATTACTTCAATAGATGATCAAGGTGAAGTTCAAGTTGCGGAGGAATACCTACCTCTAATGTATTCATGTTTCAACCTATTACCTATTTACAGTATATTGCAATGAAATATTTATTTAGAGTTAATGTAAGAAACATACACTATACATGAACACTGAGAAAATAACTCTGGCCTTATGTTTTTGCTGTGCTGCTGGAAAGTAGAATAAGAGGTAAAAAGGTTAGTATTACTGCTCAAGGACATAGGTCCATTTTACCATATCAGCAAGGCATTTACATAACAAATAATAGAGTGTCAAAAAGAGAGATCTTTTGAATTATTTGATAATGGATGGTAGAAAAAAAACATCAGAAACAAAAGTCAAAGCCCCCATTAATACAGTTTTTATAGCATCGGAAAAGTGAATGTAGGTCAGAACTGTGGGCTACTTGGCAGTTTAGAAGGCAATCATGCTGTAGGAAGAATGATCATATTTTGAAATAATTTATAAATAGTAGTCTAAGCCCTTGGCCTAAATAGTATTGTTAAATTCAGGTACCAAAATTATTGAGCTAGAGCATGATATCATTTATCACACAATTCAATATTCCTGAAAATGTGTGAATTCTTTAAAACTCTTTTTAAATGCTGTATATGGGCCAAAATATAAAAGGACCCAAAGACAGTGTCTTCCATTGCTAAGGATGACCTTGAACATGGGTGTCTCTGTTCCTACTATAGTCTAATATCTTAATCATACTAGACTGAACAAATTCAGTTCCCGGTACTTAAAAAAGAGACTACCAACAGAAGTTGTTCGCTAAGTTTAGAATCATTTTAGCAATTATAAGCTTTTCACAAATGTTCAGGGGGGGACATTATTTATCTTCTGGGAATAAAGTCCCAACATGCATAATTTTAATTTATGCTTTCTTGTCAAGACTCACAGAGGTTGTAATGGAATGTGTAGATGGCCTTGAGGGATGAAGGGAAAAGATGCTGCCTAAGAAATAATCAGACAAGAGAAGGAGGAGCCCTAGTTCTTAATGGTCAGAGAAGGAACTTAGGAAGGACCTATCTGAATGGATCAAGCAATTAAAAGTGGTGGCAGAATTTGCACTATTAGACTTGCAAAATTATGTTAATGTAGCCTTACAGTAAAATAGAATTAGTTCATTTTGTCCTGTTTCCTATCTAGCTTATCTGGTAAGGCAGACAATATCAAAGAAGCACATTCCAGGAATATATTTTTCATGTTAATCTGGGTTAAATATGGAATCTATAAGAAGAATATTCCA
This sequence comes from Notechis scutatus, assembly GCF_049901735.1. Lineage (NCBI taxonomy): Eukaryota > Metazoa > Chordata > Lepidosauria > Squamata > Elapidae > Notechis > Notechis scutatus. Next base: position 262,274,310 of record NC_142009.1, on the reverse strand, counting down.
GCCTTGTTTATATTGAGTGAGTTAAGGTGGATACCTCTTCGAATGAAACACTTTTTAATGAATTTCTCTTCCCCTGTGCTAAATTGCTATTTACCAGGTATCAGATAAACCATGGGTGCCAGACTTGATCATGTCATGTGATGTCACGTGATGATCACAATGCTTTTGGCCTTTGCAGAGCCAGTGTGTGTGTGTGCTGCATGTGATGCATCTGGCCTGTGGGCCGCCAAGTTTAACACCTCTGAGATAAACCAAAAACTGATTACCGTGCTACCTCTTGATTGCTTATGTCTGCCCTGCCTGCTTCCCCACAGTCTCTCACATATTCTTATGATTTTTGCCATTTCTTTTTATTAGAGTCTCCAGAACCAACTCTGAGGGAGAAAAATGACACTCAGTCATCACCTGCAGTTCCAAAAGAAGCATACCTGAGAGCAGAAGAGGGTTTTAAATCTGTGATAAAGAAACAAGCATGTTAAAATAATATGGGAGAAGTGGAAAAGTGCTCACTGAAGGATTTTCAAGCAATCAGTGGAATTACATGACTAACGTGTGTGCAAATGCATCTGTCACCACTGGTTTGCTAAATAGTGGCAACAGATGCAAAGTCATTTTAAATTTTGAACTGGACCAACAATAACTACAAAAAAATCCTGTTGGGGAACAGAGAAGAAGACAGAGAATATACTCTTATGCTGAATGAGAGTTGTTGGTTGTTTTTGCCAGCATGCTTATCCTAATAATAAAACATGATCGACAGGTTTCTGTATACGATGAAAAGCTATATTTATTGAATCTGGTTGACATATTTTTTTTATTCAGTTTCTCCTGGATAAAGGGTTACTAAAATTTATTAACTTTTTAATAATCAAGATGAGAAGCCCCATAAAAACTGAAAGTGCCAATTCATCCATCCCTATTCTGAATCATAAAATCTTTGATCTAAAGTGATGCAGAAAATCAAGGAAATATTTATTATATTAAAACCAGTACTTTAATCCATCTGACCAAGGTTTATGGGAAATTATGCATAACTTATATTTGTTCCCAAAAGAAATGTGTATTAAATTCAGACAAACTATATAGTCAAGGTGAAATGGGATTGTTTAAACAGATATTTAACTACTCTGGAACAAAGCATTAGCAGCATAAACTTGCTTCATTTGTAATCCGCCCTCCACAATGGTCTGTTCCTTCATCAGTTTCTGAAAATTATGCTGACACAACAGCAGAAGGGAAGGGGAAAAAAGGGGGAAAAAAGGAAAAAAGGGAGGATGACTCTTTTTGCCATTTGTATTATTTAGCATATGATGAGAATTTGACAGAAGTAAACATATGCACACAATCCTCATAATTATATACAAAAACTCCTATGGGGAATATGTTAGTGGCCTCATAACTAGATGTCCTATTCAACTGTCCAGACAATCACCTGTGGTGATTGCACAATATGTTTAATAGTTTGCATATCAGGACCAAAATCACAACAAGGTTTCCATCCTGACTGATACAGGGCAGAGGCAAGTCTTCCAATATTATGCCTAATTTTGTTCAATGTCATCCAGATAGAGTGAGACAGGTCAAAAGCAGCTGATTTGGTGGAGAGATCAGGCCACAATGGTCAGGCCACTAATGGTCAATGGACAATTCCTCTTTCCAGGCCTTCTTGGGGTTAAACTGTTAAGGGATAGATGTTAAGGGGATAACTGTTTTCCATGCTGGCCTATGGGAGTTCAGTGTTATAATGGACAGTGCATTTTCCTGATGAATAGGGAGGGCCTTGTCGTTTATCATCCTTGACCATAGCCGAATGAAAACTTGTTGTCTTCTAATGTGGGATGGTATGATATTGTAAGTTTTGGTAACTGGTGCATAGGAGTGGGATGAATGTGCCAGAGATGACACACATGGTCTGGCAGACATTGACTATTTGAGTGTGGGCATTGTTAAGCCACATGCTGGCACAATATTTGGCTGTGGAATAAACCAATCAATGCTGTTGTTTGTAAGAAAGAAAGAAAAGGAGAAGGGGAACCATCAATTTTTTTTTATTCCCGCATGTTTTCTGTCTATTCTGTCCAAGTTAGAATGCTTTGGGTACCATCCATTAAGGATCATCTGATGGGATCTTAGAAGGATGCCTTCTTAGTTGCAGCACTGAGCCTCTGGAACTCATCCCCATACAGATTCAGGTAGCCTGTACTTTGCTCTCCTTCCAGCAATTCTGAAGTCCTGGCTCTTCTTTGGAGTTGGAAGGTCTTACAAGGAGAGAGAAACCCAAAGACACTATGAAGTAGGTGGTATGCTGAAGGAAGAGAGATCATGCTTCACTATATGTCCTACCCAATTCACGTCATCTTATTTGGAGTTAGAGTTATTTTTAGACAGAAATGTCTGTAGAGATTCTTAGTCATCCAGATCATGGCTGTTCCAAAGGTGCTTTTTTCATGAGGCAACTGGACTTCCTTGGTTTTTTTTTTAAAGACATTTTACTTTTCATTCAAAAAGCTTCTTCAGCTCTGACAGGAGAGTGGGGAATGGAAGGATTTATATTCCTTGCAGACAGCTGGTCATTTGCATCCTTTTAGAGGATCATTGAAGTACTTGGAGGTTTATCTGTGTCCTCATGGTCACCTGAGTAGTGCTCCTGGTTCCTGTAGTCTGCATTTTTCCCTCTGGAAATCCATTCCTATTCTCACATCATTCAAAGTGTGTTGTCAGAGTTCCTGTCAGAGCTGAAGAAGCTTCTTGGATGAGAAGCAAAACAACCTCAAAGAAAAAACAAAAAAGTCCAGTTGCCTCCTGAAAAAAGTACCTTTTTGACAGAAATCTTTTGCTCTTTAGTACAGTATTGAATTTATTTTAAAACCGTGCCCATTCTTTGTATTATACCAGGAAAGTAGTAAAGCATCTACCCCAATGGAAATCATGTAGAGGAGAAAGGTTTTGCTCAGGACAGAATCACCTGGGCAGAATTTCTCTGTCTTGCTCAGTCCAAGCTTCCAACCTTGTGCATCAGCTACCTTGAGAGCAGATTTGAGAAACGGTTATATCACGTCAGATCTGCCATCTTCCTTTTTGCTATTGAAGGTTGTTCAATGTTGAAGATATTGATGGAATCTACTGATTATCCAGCTTAAGTTGTTCTGCCTTAAAATTTTGGGAAGAGCACCAGAACTAGTAATAAATGAGCCTTGGTGGCACAGTAATTAGAGTGCAGTATTGCAGGCTAATTTTGCTCATAGCCTGGAGTTCCATCCTGGCCAGTTCAAGTTTGACTTAGCCTTCCAGCTTCTGAGGTCAGTAAAATGAGAACCCAGATTGTTGAGGGCAATATGTTGGCATTGTAAACCACCCAGAGAGGGCTTTAAAGCACTGTGGGGCAGTATACAAGTCTAGGTAATATTGTTATCGCATGGCTGAGGCAAAATAGTCTGAACAATGAAGGAAGCATACTTTGTTCTACTTTATGGAACAATATTTTGTTTTACTTTATGGAACAATATTTTGTTCCACTTTATGGTTTGGAGGGAAATCTATTCACATAGCTGTGAGGAAGAACCTGGAGTGTGATGGGCATTGCTTCAATTTAAACTACATTGTGTGATCTGGCAAACAAGATTCAGCCAATCTAACACTGCAGGGATGTGATGTGACCCTTTTTCTTATTATTTGCTCCCAATGTCTCTGTTAATTTTCAACAGATTCATGCCTATTTGTCATGATGTCTGCAGCTGTTCCAATGAAAAACTGTACAAAAGAGATGGTTTGCATCCATCAAAGAAAGGACTGAGTTACTTGGCATGAAATTCACAGGTTTTCTGGATAAACATTTAAACTGAACAGCAGGGACAGAGAATTAATGGATACAGAACATTTCTGTCCCCAACAACTTAAAATTAATAAGGATACCAGTGCATGTAACACAGATGTTTGTGCAGGTAAGATTATCAACCTTGCTGTCAAGCAAAACCAAGAATTTAATAGTGAGTGCCATACCATGTGCATTAGTCAAACAGTTTGCAAGAAAGTAGGGGCAGGCAGGCACAACATAGGTTATGTAGACAGCGTCAGACATAAAGATCTCAAGTGCCTATATACAAATGCATAAAGTCTGGAGAACAAACAGGGTGAACTTGAACTATGAATACATGAAGGTAGATATGATATAGTTGGAATAAGAGAAACTTGGTGGGATAAAACCCATGATTGGAACATACTGGTAGAAAAAATAGATATCCTTTTTGTCAGCCAACTAACAAACATATGTAGGAAACACATAAAAATAGTAATGGGGGATTTCAATTATCCTGATATCAAATGGAAAACTAATTCTGCACCAAATGAGAAATCAAATAAGTTCCTAACCAACTGAGCTGACAACTTTGTTGTCCAAAAGGTAGAGGATAGAACTAGAGGGACAGCCATACTAGACTTAATTCTTACAAACAGAGAAGTGATAGAGGGAGTTGAAATGGCAGGAAATTTGGGTGACAGTGACCATGTCATACTAGAATTCAACATAACACAAATACAAGCAATAGAACATAATGACACCAGAGTCTTGGATTTTAAAAGAGCTGATTTTAATAAAATCAGAGAGAAATTGGGAAAGATTCCATGGATGAAAATCCTAAAGGGGAAAACAACTCAAGAATCTTGGGAATCTCTGAAAAGTACGATCGTAGAAGCCCATACCAGCACAATACCACTGAGAAAGAAAAACAAGAAATCCAAGAAGAAACCAGCATGGCTGCACAAAGATCTCTCCAGCAAATTGAAAGAAAAAAGGACAAGTACAAAAAATGGAAAGAGGTAAATACAACTAAGGCAGAATATCAGCAGATAGCCAGAATCTGCAAAGATGAAGTCAGGAAAGCAAAGGCTCAGAATGAGCAAAGACTTGCAACAAAAGTCAAAGATAATAAAAAAAGTTTCTTCCAACATATAAATAACAAGAAAAAAAAAGGAAATAGTTGGTTCACTAAAGAGAGAAGACAGCAAGGAAGTAACAGGCAACAGAGAGAAAGCAGTACTGCTTAACTCATTCTTCGTGCAAAAAGAAACTATAGCTCAACCCACCAAAAACATAACTGTAAAAGACAGACCAGAAATAAAAGTTAAAAAAAGAAAAAAACATAGTAAGAGAATACCTGTCTGATCTTGATGAACATAAATCACCAGGGCCTGATAGATTACATCCCAGAGTTTTAAACGAGCTGGCAGAGGTCATCTCAGAACCACTGCACCATATCTTTCAAAAATCCTGGAGCACCAGGGAACTACCAGAGGACTGGAAAAGAGCTGATGTGGTTCCCATCTTCAAAAAAAGGAGAAAAAAAAAACAGACCCAGGAAACTATATACCAATCAGCCTAACATCAACACCCGGGAAGATATTGGAAAAGATAATAAAAAAACCAGATCTGCCAACATCTAGAAACAAGTAAAGTAATAACTAGCAGTCAGCACGGGTTTGTTAAAAACAGATCATGCCAAACCAATCTTATTTCATTCTTCAACACAGTGACTAAATTAGGAGACCAATGAAATACTGTGGACACAGTATATATATATAGAGGCATTCAACAAAGTAGACCACATCCTACTTCTTGGTAAGCTAGAAAAATGTGGAATAGATAGCACCACCACTAGATGGACTCGCAACTGGCTGACAAACCGAACTCAATAAGTAGTCTTTAATGGGTCTAAGTCTAAATGGAGGGAAGTAAGCAGTGGGGTGCCACAAGGTTCTGTCTTAGGCCCAGTACTCTTCAATATCTCATCAATGACTTAGATGTGGGAATAGAAAGGGAACTTGCCAAATTTGCAGATGATACTAAGCTGGCAGGAATAGCTAACAATCAAGAAGATAGGCTCAAGATCCAGATGGGCCATATCTAACAAAATGAAATTCAATGTAGAGAAAAGTAAAGTCCTACACTTAGGCAAGAAAAACCAAAACTACACATATAGATTGGATGAAACCAGGCTCAACAGCAGTAACTGTGAGAGGGAACTTGGAATCTTAGTGGACAACCATCTAAATATGAGGTAGCAGTGTGCAGCAGCAGTCAAAAAAGCTAATGCAATCCTAAATTGTATTAACAGAGGGATACAATCAAGATCAAGTGAGGTACTAATACCACTCTATAAAGCCTTAGCAAGACCATACCTAGAGTACTGCATCCAGTTTTGTTCACCACATTATAAAAAAGATGTTGAGACTCTAGAAAAAGTACAGAGAAGAGCTACCAGGATGATTAGGGAACTGGAGACTAAAATATACGAAGAACGGTTACAGGAACTGGGCTTGATTAGTCTAGTAAAGAGAAGGACCATGGGAGACATGATAGCAGTCTTCCAATATTTGAGGGGCTACCACAGAGAGGAAGGGGTCAAGCAATTTTCTAAAGTACCTGAAGACCAGACAAGGAATAATGGATGGAAACTGAACAAGGAGAGATTTAACCTGGAAATGAGAAACTTTCTGATAGTGAGAACAATCAACCAATGGAACGGCTTGCCCTCGGAAGTTGTGGGAACTCCATCACTTGAGACTTTCAAGAAGAGGTGGACTCCCATCTGTCAGAAATGGCGTAGGGTCTCCTGCTTGGGCAGGGGGTTGGACTAAATGACCTACAATGTCCGTTCCAACTCTGATTATCTGTTATCTGTTATCAAGGAAGTCCTGCTGTCAGGAAACTGGCTGTTAGCTGTTTTAGATCACTGAATTTAATTACTTGTTTTGCGTCTGAATAATATATAATGCTCAAATTATTTCATATGATCTGATGGTGCATGAATATACTGTATTTTTTTCTGTAATGGGGAGGGAGTCTTTTCAATCCAATATAGCATGTTTTGTGCTTTGCTATTAAACAAATATTCTGACATTTAGGTATTTATTTGTGTTAAGTCTGGGCAGTGGGTCCCAAGGAGAGACGAGTCTCGAAGTAGTGACAACAGCTCTTTATTAGGAAACCAGATACTGAGACAAAAACTCCCAGCCGAGGCAGCTCCTTTTATAGAGCTGGCTGCGGCTAGGCAGCCTATGTCATGCATTTGAGCTTGCCGTGCTTGGTTTTACCCAATCGCGGCAGCCGAATAAGAACCAATCAGAACGCTTAGTTTTGTCCAATCACGGCCCGGCTTTTCCGGACCAATAGGAATGCAAGCCTACAAGCCTGCTAGTATGGAACAATTTGTGCATTCAGATCTCTCACTATTAGGAAGGAGCATAAGAACTCTGTCCCTTTTTATTGTACAAAACCAAATTTCTACACTAATAAGGGATTTTATTACTGCAAACATGATATTCTAAGGAGAAAGAGAAGGAGGTGCAGGTGAAGGAGAACCCAGTGAGCAAATTCTATGAAAGTCCCATTTGTAGAATTCTGACACATATTTATACTTGTAAATTTCACTCCTTTGTGCTGAAACAAAACATTAAAGCATTCATATTTTTCTTTGTTAGCTAATAAGATAGAAAAAACTGCATTTTAAGACTCTGTTGGATATCTGGCCAATTTCAAAGCAAAAAGCTATTGTATAGTTGACATCCAAACTAGGTATTCAGAATTTAGGATCCAATCTCTGAAAAAAATAATCTTATGCTTAGTGAACAGTGTAATTTTCATTCCAATGCATTGGCATCACATGTTCAAAATACTTCACTGAAATATTAAATTTGCTCTTTCAGGAATGCAGTTTAAATCACTGCTGAATTTCTCATGCAGTACAATACAGAAGGAGAATGTTTATAGAACAGTTTTGCAGTGCAATCACTGTTTAGGGAATCTTAAACTTACACTGGGATTTATTCACAACTTTTTAGACACATCCACCACAGAGACTATGTTTTCCTTTTATTTCTGAAGTGGAAAAATACATATATTTATAGTTTCTTTATTCTGAAGAGAGCTGTGCAATAGCTTTTACATTCTGCACTGTTTAATACACATATATATTCTCTGCAGCATTAGGAAAAAATGCCAATAGACATTGTTTGCAATAATTGTGTGGCAACCGCCTCTACTTCCATCATTAGCACCCATTTTCCACAATAAAACAAAGACTCAGTTAAAAAAAGACTCAAATGTACTAGTAAATTGCAAGTTTCATTTTTATAATAGGAACATGATGAAAAATTATAAAAATTAAGTAGATGATATACAAGGAAATTATAATGTGAAGTAAAGATTATTGGAGTAAATGATTCAATTTTGTCAAATTCAGTAGCTATAGAAGCATACATAAATATGAAAAATGTTGAGTGTTGAACATATGTATACTACGTACCGTATAATGAATTACATTGTAATTGCTCCAAGGCTGTAATATTTATACATTTTACATAATAAATTAATCCTCAGTGATAAGAAGATTTTAATATTTTCTACTGTATCTCGCTTCAGTCAATGGAATGGCGACTTGGCACATGAAATGAGACAACTGAAAAATGTGATATTTGAATGTATGTATTGATTATAACTCACATAGATTTATTGACCTGCTGTTGTGTTAGTTTAATTAAGATTTTTCTGGAAAAATGTCCCTTGCATTTCCTTCCTTAAAAGGCTCTAGAAAAAAATAAGTTAAAACTGAAAGTATTCTTGGATTCCTGTAACTTCTTGACTATTTTTCCAAGTTCTGTTAGACTTTACCATATTAACTAGGGAGCTCAGTTATATGACAGCTTCAGATTAAGAAATCTGAAAGGCTGTTTGATTCAATAATTATATACATAAATCTGCTTGTCCCTAAAGCTAGTTATAATCCTCTTCCATTGAAATAACTGGCATTACAGAATATCACTGAATTTATAAATCTGTTAATGTCAGTTTCATAAACAAGTTTTTTCCCCTGCCCCCACCCCACAAGCCAATACAGTTCTACATATGGTTGCACACAGTAATAAATATGCATACTTCCAATTCAAAAGAATCTCAGTTAATTCTTGTTGATTTGATATTCAATGCTAGTTTGTTATTGTAATGAGAATTAGGATGAGGATAAACATCTACACATTTCTCCCTTGGTGTAAAAAGTAACTTGGGGATTTTTTTAAAAAATAGGGCACTTAATCCTTAGGTTTTTTAAATAAAAACTTGTTGCATGGTAGCCAGTTAATAAGCCTAAAATGAGCAGCTTCAGCTCAACATCTAGAACTTCTCTATCACTACAGAAAGGGAAATATAGACCTATAGGAAATCTTGATAGGTGATTTGTTGATATTGAAGAGAAAGTTATTAAATAGAAAGATCAGAGGAAATTTCCTGGCTTGGATAGAGGGAAAAGTAGATATGGCACTGCTCATAAAAGAAAATAAAGATATCAAGGGAAAGGGGGAAAGTTGTAGATGTAGATAGCTTGTAAGATAGTATGGAGGCTTGAGGCTAAAGATAAACATCAAAATTGGATGTAGGGTATAACCAAACTAAGAAATTTCTGAAAAGAGAGTCCTCCTTAATAAATAAAAAAAATGAAAGTGGTAAGAGTATGCCAACAATATGTGAGCTCAGTTCCATAGCAATTTCCCATAACACCAACTGATCAGACAACTAAACAGTATGTACTGTTGTATGGTGTGTGTTTGTGTGTGTTTGTGTGTGTGTGTGTGTGTGTGTGTGTGTGTGTGTTTAGTAAACTACGTAATGATTTTCTCATTATCCCTCTATTTGGTTTTTTTAGCTTTTTACTCCATAACATTTTTCAAACATTCATGTGTAAAATAAGATGAGCTTCTCTTACAACTTGCTATTCTCAAAGTAATTGCTAAACTTTGCAACATTTATCTGTTGGTTTTAGGCTTAAGAACACATCTTAAGAAATGGAGGTGAACAATTTGTCACTGTGACAACATGAAATTTAAAAGTTATTATTTATTTTTTTTGAAAAATCCATTTTCTTAGTTAAGATTTGATATTTTTTTTCTGCTTTAGTCATATCTACAGTGTTAGCAGAAACTTATACAAAACTAAGGAAGTTGCTGGAATCAGGATGTCCTTTGATACTGTAATTTAGTTCAGAAGTGATCCCAACATAAAAGCATAAAGCAACTAACATGGTGCAGACTTGCAATTCAAGAAGTATGAAAAAGGATCTTCTTATCATAAAATAAAAATAAATGCTTGTCCTTTAAGAAATATGGATTAGAGTTGATAGCACAATTGAGGTGCCAGCCTCAAGGCTAAATATGAATGATTGCTTTATTGCCTATAGAGTTGGGAGCTTTTCTTGTCTATGTAATGTAATTAATTCTTAATACCTGATGATGAAGCTTTTCTGTCTCCTATATAATATTTTGCCAATGCATTGTCGCAACCTTCTGTAGTGCTTCTTGGTTAGAAATCCAGTGATCGTTGTCATAGGCTATTTCAATAAAGAAACTTTGCTTGAGATCTCCATTGCTGATAGACTCTCCTGATAAGAAAAAGTCTCTATTCTATGAAGATAAACTGGAGGGAGTGACCTAAATGTAATGTTTTAATAATTAAGATGAACTTTTAATAGTCTGACATATGTACTAATAGAGAGCTGTAAGTTAGTTTTGTATGCATAAAATGAGTATTTATGTGAATACTTATGTGAACATATCCCTGGGTTTTTTAAGTAATGCTGAATAATATTCCAAAGTTTGAAAAATATACTATTGACTAGATTTGAAAATATAAGAATATTATGAATATTATCCCCCACAGCAAAGAGAAGTAAAAATGATTGAACTGATTCTTTTACCCAAAGAAGAGAATATATTTAATTTTTCCTCTATTTTGAAATTGTTTCCGGATTTTGTGCCTACAATGGGTAGAAGGGGGGGCAAATGAAATTTTGATTTTGTTTTTATAAACTAGACATTGCTTATTGTTATACAAATGGTTTATACATACTGTTTTGTAAAAGCAAAAAGTTGTCATTGTAATGTTGTTGCCTTCTACTGTGCTAAAGAGAGTTGGAAGTCAGTGCCTTTTTCTTTTCTTTTTTCTCATGTTACACTATATCCCTTCTTTTTCTCTCCCTCTCTTCTTACTTTTTCATGCTTTTTTTTCTTTGTATTTTATACTTTAATAAACTAATAATAATTAAAAAGTTAAATGGAGATCTCCACGGCTTTGGAACATGTTTCAATGAATTAATAGTTTTCTGCAACACCACAATCATGTCATCAGATAGAGGGGGCGACATGATGAAAAACCTGTAGTACAATGGATATAAGAGATCAAACATTTTAGTGACAGAATTTGAGCTTTGTAAAGACTCACCTTTTCCTTTTTTTAAAAAAAAAAAATTGGTTTTTAAGACAAACATAGACAAACAAAACCAAGCCATCTTCCATATATATACATACAGTAGGCCGGTTGGTTTACAAATTGTTTTGTGCTTCCATTTTGTAGTCTTCAATTACAATTACATTGTATATATTCTCATATTTTCAATCAAGTATTAAATACATTAATATCATTGTTAATCAATCATTTGACTATACTTTTATTCATTCATGTTTTACGAAATAATCATATTTTACTTAAATTGTTCTGTGACAGTTCATATTATCATCTCAAATCTATCCTACAATCATTTTGTAGATATAATAAAAAAAATACATCTTTATATATTTATTATTTTCTAAGAATCTACATATTTCATTACCATGTTTTATTTTCTAACCATTGATAGAATAGATCCCAGATTTTATAAAATCGTTTATCATCTTGTTCCCTGATTTCAAATGTAAATCTACTCATTTCAGCACATTCCAATATTTTCTCAACAAATAAATGCTCTGTCTTACATATTGCAAAAAAATAAATAAATCAAAAAATAAAATACAAGCTAAATAATCAAGACCTTGTTGAGGATCCAAACTTTGTCAAGGACCTTGGAGTACTCATCTCTAATGATCTAAGTGCTAGAGCCCACTGTAACTACATAGCCAAAAAGGCATTAAGAGTTGTTAATCTAATCCTACGTAGCTTTTTCTCTGGTAATATTACACTAATAACTAGAGCATACAAAACTTTTGCTAGACCTATACTAGAATACAGCTCATCAGTCTGAAACCCACATTATGTATCTGATATTAACACAATTGAAAAAGTCCAGAAATATTTCACAAGAAGAGTTCTCCGCTCCTCTACTCATTGCAGAATACCTTATGCCACCAGACTTGAAATTCTAGACCTAGAAGACCTAGAACTACGCCGCCTTTGGTCCGATCTAAGTATAGTATATAAAATTATACATTGCAATGTCCTATCTGTCAATTAATACTTCAGCTTCAACCATAATAATACAAAAGCACACAATAGATACAAACTCAAGGTTAACCAAACCAAACTTGACTGCAGAAAATATGACTTCAGCAACAGAGTGGTCAATGTCTGGAATACTCTACCTGACTCTGTGGTTTCTTCCCCAAACCCCAAAAACTTTAACCTTAGACTGTCTACTATTGACCTCACCCCCTTCCTAAGAGGCCTGTAGGGGGCATGCATAAGCACACCAATCATGCCTACCGTCCCTGTCCTATTGTTTCTTTTTATTTTTCTTATAAGTATCTATCTCATGTATTCAAAACTATGTTTATTCATATACCTTTATCTTGTAAGTGATTGACAAATCAAATAAATACTAAATACTAAAAATACTAAAATATGTAAAAGCTACAGCTGATTCAAAATGCAATAACGTGACCAATAATAGGCACGTCTTACCACCATTTTGTGAATTATTTTGGTTGCCAGTCACATTTGGGCGCAACAGAAAGTGCTGATCATCACTTTATGCTTCACAGGCCTAGGATCAGATTATTTGATAATAATCCTGTCTCAATTGTTTCTTCGTTTCAGGTATGAACAGGTTGCAGAGAGTGAGGTAAATAACCTTGACAGAGATATGCAGAGGCTGTTGCATAATCAAAAGAAGCTAAGTTCCCAAACATCCAGATAAAATTAGGAAGTGATTCAAAGAAACAACCCCCCCCTAATTCACTTAGTAAGACAGAGTGGAGGTACCTTCCTGTGGAGTTGATTTCCTAGTCTGGAACTGATATAGGCAGAGGGTACATTCAGATCCCTTCAGTTAAATATCGTCAACTTGCAAGATCAAGGAAATATATTTTCTTTGTTGCAGTATTACAACCACTGTAACAACTCCCTCTGGAACAGCATCCCTTTGGAGATACACACATATATGTGACTGTCTTTTAAATGCATAGCTATAGCTTTTGTTAAGCATGAAGACGTATGTATGTATGTATGTATGTATGTATGTATGTATGTATGTATTTCTTTTGAGAATTTCAAACATGTTTGTTGAGTTGATTATATGGTTTTTTTTCAGCATTTGTAAATTCATTCTCCATGGAGTCTGGGGGAAGAGCAAAGATGAGGTGTTCCAACAAATGAAAATATTTTGTGCAGTGTCATATTGCAACCCTGGGTTCCTTGACAGTTACCTGTGCTTTTGCCTTTAAGGAAGGTAGAGATGGTAGAAGATTTTTATGTTTCTTTTGCTTTATGAAATTATTTACAGCAATTAGGGACAGCCTATTTACAAGAGTGTGATCTAAATTTGCCAGGTGACTAAAACATATATGTCATACAAATATATTTTGCATGGACAGCATTGAAAATCAAAGTAATTTGTAGTGCTCTGTCAAATATAAACCCAGGCCTTAATTGTTCACATTTATATGGATTGTTCTAGTTAATAACTGCATCATAATATTGTTTTTCTTCATCACATTTTGCTTGTATATAGAGCTTTCATACAACTTTCCTTAATGTTTAATTTACATTTCCTTGGAGATAGTTTTAAAAATCCAAAATGTTCCCTGATGTATGTTCCCTTTTCTTATATACATTTCTCTTGATTGAGACTTTTTAAATTTCTCAAATGTAAGCAGATTATGTACTTTACTCTTAATTCAGTCTTCTTAAATTTCTCAAATGTACAGTTTATTTCATAGCTGCACTTTTGTGTATTTAATGTTAATATATTTTTTCAGCTGCATCTTTTAGCTGTATCTTCAAATTTTAGCTGTATGTTTTTTTCCTTATTTGTTTTCTGTTTCTACTTAACTGCTGCTATTCGCATTAAAACATTTGCAACTCTGCTTCCACGGAATTTCATAAAGATTTCTTTTACATCTCTGCTATTAGACCAAGAGCCAGACCAGCCTCCCATTCTTCAAAATGCCCAACCAGACACCAAGGAAAATCTCAGTAAGTTGTGCAAAGAAGCACAGAGTCCTGAAAAAAAAACCCCAAAGAAACCATTAATACTATTGGCTATTGATTTTTTTTGTCATCTTCCTTTATTTTATTGATTGCAATATTAAACAAAAATGAAAAGATGAGATATTGAAGAATTGCCAACCAATAAATGCATTTCTAAATGAGGATTAAAAATATTGTACATTGAAGTTTGAGAATTTCACATAATCTACTACTCTAGGTAAAAGTTAGTAGGAGTAGTTGCAGTTTAAAATTCTATGATTTTACATTGAATAGTGCCAACATTTAGGCAAACGGATAAATGCAATCCATATCACAAATTTGGCAATCTTGTCTTAAGTATTAAATTTTTATTCATTATTTTTCATATGTTGAAAAGTTGGTGATCATGTAGAATTAATTGATGTAATCTACAAATGTAGCCATATAGCATTTTGGTACTTTACACAATATTAATAAAATTATGTTAACAAAAGCAGCCAAAACAATAAAGATTAACAAGAGTTTCTAATATATGACCATTTATCCTTGACTCCATGATTAATCTGGAAAAATAATCTAGTTCTTTAAACCCATAAATTTTTCTAATGCGATTTCAGATTTAGCCACCAGATTTTGAAATGAAGGTAAGAGATCAGTGTGATGCTCATACTTAGCCATCAGTATGTAAAGAGAAGGGCATGTTTTATCTGTCTCACAGAGTAAACTAGGTATGTCAGAACTGCCATCTCATGCCTGCACTTCAGATTTGCTAGCTGCCAGTCTTCCACGAACTACAGGGGGAGGGAGCCAGATGGGAAGGGAGGAAAGCTAACAATTCATTATACCTTCTAGAGACATGATTTCAAGGTCAGACAGCTGGGAAAGGCATGCACTTCCACACTATCCTAGAGTTGAAGAGACCATTCCCAAAACATTTTTATATGAATATGATTGGACAATGAGGGATCAACAATGGGTAGGGACAAACAAGGAAATTTAATTGGGAAAGTTTGGCATTCAGTTCTGGCTTTGCTATACTGTAATCCACTTGGCCTTTAGTAAAGTAAACCTTTCAGACCAAATGGAGTCAAAGGTCATTCTTGCTTAAGGGACCAAGTTGGGGCAGGACTGACAAGGTAGGAATCACAGATGAGCTAATTTTACTTTATTGTAATGCTATCGTAATGCTACTCTGACAGAATCTTGACAAGTCTAAAAATACAACTTTCTCCCCCTCCACCTCACCTTTACTACCTAAGAAGTTAGAGAGGATATCTTCTGAGCCTCCTGTCCCTCCCTGTCCCTCCCTCTATCCAACTGCAGGCTATATTGTTCTCTGACTCTTCCCTTGACAACAAGGGAAGTGTCTACCAAGGTCTTTCCCACATTAATTTACATGTGTAAAGGGAAGGACTTAATGATATGAAGCATCAGTTCCTGTATCCACAATTTATCCGCTTACTTGGAAATCCATACAACCACATCCTTCCAATGAATACTCTCTCTTATGTAGGTGTGGATATATACTACTAAAAGGAAGGATTGCTGACCTGCTGGCAATCCATTAATTATAGCATTACTACTCCTAGTGGTATATCTATAATTAAATATAATTATAGCATATTAACATAACAGAAAACACTCAATTACTGTTCTGTATTTAATTAAAATCTCCCAGTTCTCTAGATAAATATTTGAGTTGACAACAATGTTTTCATAAATTTGAATCCTAACTGGGCTCATTTTGCTTGTTATTTACCCCACCTTGATTTGATTATGTGATATAATATGTATTAAAATAAATGGAATGTTCTTTTTAGAGATGTAGTTGTGTTTAAAGTTGCTGTTGTTTACTTATTCTGTCAGTATTTGAAAAAGACACTTTTTTATATTTACTTTTTCCCCTCTGCATTTTTATTAACACCGTCTGTGTACATGTCTTTGTGTGTGTCTCTGTGCATTTTTTCCAGCCCAGTGCTAGCCCAAGCCATATTGACTGAAGATGCCATCTCCTACTGATATGAAGATTGGCATTTTATGAATGATACAAAAGAATAGATAGAGTTGATGCCACCTGTTGAGGTAATTCCCCATTAGGAGAATGAGTGCGCACAAGGAGATGTAGTAAGAGTGATGTTGAATAACACACGACCAGCACACAGATACACAGTCATACAAAATTAAAACAGTCAGTTTTCAGTCCAGGGATAATCCAAATATCAAAGTCCAGTATCAAAAACAGTTCAGTAACAGACTTACATCAAATCCAAAAATAACAGTCAATAGGGAAAATGGAGGAACAGCAACACTCTCCAGAAACAACAGAACAGGAACAAGCCAGGTTTCTGGCTCCATCTTATGGCCGTTTGAAGAACCATACCCAATTACAATTTTAGCATTCTCTTAAAGAGATGGTATTAAATGTCTATCCTGGTTTATATATTTCCAACCCAACTGTTAGGTGACTATCAATTCCTTTTAATATGTACTTCTTGTAAACAAATTATATCAAATTTTAATTTCTCTAATTTATGAAAAGTTTTCCTTCTTTTAACAACTGAATTAAGTCCATTTATATTCATTGTAATCAATTTTTTTCTTCCATGATTATGCTTTATATTTAGGCCTAACAGCTCTCATGGATCTCACTTCACGCTGTTCTTTACTATCCACCTGTCCACCTACTGCACCTTCCTCTTCTTCAATCTCCAATTGTTCCTCTTGAAACTCAATGAGACCTCTTTCTCTGCCTCTGCTTCTCTCCTTCCAAAAAATTCTGCGTAGAAAAGTTTTGCTTTCTCAATTGAATCAATTCTATGTCTCTGTTCTTGCCACGTAAACATTAATCCTTCTGGAATCAACCATCTATAATTTACTTCTTTATCCAATAACATTTTGGTCAGGAATCGATATTCTCTTCTCATCTCTCTCACTCTTCTGGGTATTTGTTTTAAAACCACAATCTCTTTGCCTTTGTATTTCAATATCTTCTCTCTTACAACTTGGAGTATTTGTGTTTTGATGGATTTTTTGGTAAATCTAATATGAACTTCCCTTGGTAATTTATTTCTCATCGCATATCTTGTAAAAACTCGGTATACCTCATCTATTCCATCCATCATCTTTTCCTCTGTAATTTCCAACGCATCCGCCAAAATTTCTATCATTATCGCAGCCAAGTTTTCTCCCTTTTCTTCTTCTATATTTTGAAATCTGAGATATAATTCTGACCTCTCCATCTCCCACCTCAACATCCCACTTTTATCTTGTTCAACCACTGTTAATCTGCTATCAATATTTCCAATCTTCTCCTCTCTTTGTTTACCTTCTTCCTCAATTTTTGGAATCTCTCATCATACTTCACCATCATTTGTTGAATATTTTCAATTTTTTCATCAGTCTTCCCTGTTCTTTGTTCAATAGTATCTGTTCAATGGCGCTGGTATCTTGAGATCTTGGATTCCTTGCATAATCATCTGTAAAGTCACTTTTTCTTGTTCTTTATCTTGCTTCAACATTGTAGAAGTAGAAACGCCAGAAGATACGGGTTTTCTGCTCATTTTGATGCTTCAAGACCCTCAAATTCTTTTTAGCTTTTAATCCAACTGGTAGAATAGCCAATTATAATCCAAAATGGAAAAATCCAATAATAAAAAGCCCAATAACAAAAAAAAAAAAAAAAAAAGGAGAAAAAGAAGAAAATTTTCAGGTTCTTCTAGACCCTAATCCAATTATGAAGTAGTCCAAAGTAAAAAATGAAAAATAGAAGGAAGAAAAAAAAACCACCACCCCCCAATAATAATAATAATAATAATAATAATCTTCAATCCAATTGGGAAGTCTCAATAATAAAAAAGAAAAGGCAGAGTGGTCCAAAAATATAAATGAAAAAAGCAGAAAGAATCCCAGTAAAAAAAAAGGAGAAAAAAAGAAAAATAAAGAAAAAATTCTGAGGCTTTCCCTTTAAAATAAAAAGAAAAAATAAGAATATTACTAAAATTAAAGTTTACAGAGAGGCTGGTGAGTAAGGGTACACGACTGAAAAAAGATAAAGAAAAAAACAAAACACACTGCACTCTATTTATTTGTCCAAGGCTCTTATTATGACTCTCTTCTCGACAAGCTTCAAGGCCAAGCCTCAAGTGTTGAAATGTTGATAAGAGTCCAGGAGACCACCTTTAATAATATTCTGCTACACTCTCCCTCTATCTTATCAAATTGAAATGTCCTTGAGAAGTAGTCTTTTCAGAGTTCTTTTCCAATTCAAATGAAATATTTTCAAGCCTCTAGTTGGCAGTGTTACAGAGTTTCTTAATCCACTTCCCCCCCCCACCAGCCAAAAAGACATTTTTTAAATTAAGCAAAAAGAAAAAGTATTAACACACATATACACATATATATATATATATATATATATATATATATATATATATATATATATATATATATATATATATATATGATCTTATATATATATATATATATTTATATATATAAGATTGGAAGTATCTAGGCAACGTATTTGTATGAAGTCTCATTCATCATCTTCAGGCTTCTGTCTTCAGCTCTGTGCTTGAGAGTGATGTGAGCTTTATATATATATATATATAATATATATATATATATATATATATATATATATATATATATATATATATATATATATATATATATATATATAAAGAAAAAAAACAATAGCCAAAGGGAGCCTCTATCTTAAAAAATCAAAAAGGAGCAAATATATATAAGAGAAAATTCAGTCCGGTTAACTATAAAGTCGCACTGAAATTCCCCAAAAAAGTAAGAAATAGAAAAAAAAATCCAAGCCTCAATTTGACATCCCTTTAAAAAACGCCGCTCATACAGTTTTGTCAAAGAAAAATCTCACAGATTTCTTCTTATATCCAGAGTGTCCTTTCAAAACACAGCTAATTAGCAAAAAAAAAAAGTTTCTCACCCAGCCAACACACTTTCACTCTCAGCTCTTCCTTCCGACTTCAGCAGCTATGGAGGCTGCCTCTCCGCCGCCAGCAATAGGACTTCTTCCGGATTGAACCAGGGACTTTGCGATGTCCCTGGGATCCAGGAAATGTGCCCTACACAGTCACCGTCTCTACGGGACGGTTTAGGTCCATTAGAACCGACCGGGGGCGAAAATATCAGCTGTGATCTCGGAGCCCCGAGATTACAGCTGTATCGCCGAAACTAAGCTCCGCCTTCTCAGGTGACTATCAATTCTTAACACCACCTAAACTTTGAACCTCTAGGGCAGGGGTTGAATTCTGCCAGTTCGGACTGGTTTGGGTGAACCCCTTGCTCCAATGATCAGCTGGCTCCAAACTGGTTCACTCCAACAATCATGTGAGCCAGTGGTGGGATTTAAAATTTTTTTGCTACCGGCACTGTGGGCATGGCTTCGTGGGAGTGGCAGGGGAAGGATACTGTAAAATCTCCAGTCAGAGGTGATATTTGCCAGTTCTCTGAACTACTCAAAATTTCATCTGCTGGTTCTCCACAACTGGTCAGAACCTGCTGAATAATATCTTTGATGTGAGCCCATCTGTTAGGAATGATAGTCATCTAACAGTTGGGTTGGCAATATATAAAGCAGGATAGTTATTTAATACTGTTGTATCTTTAATAGAATGCTGTAATTGTGATTGGCTGAGGTTCCTCCAATGGCCATAAGATGGAACCAGAAAACTGGTTTGCTCTTCTTGCATTTACCTATTGCCTTTTGCCTGATTGTCGTTCTGCTTGGATTGCTGTGAGTCTTGCAAACTATTAGCAAACTCCATTTACTGAACTTTGTTTATGATACTGGACTTCATTTTTGGATTATCCCTGGACTGATTGTATTGAATACTACCTGCTTTAACCATGTATGGTTTGGACTGTTTGTTGGACTTTGTTTACCCGTTTACTGGAAGTAAAACCTACATTTTACTATTCAGTGTATGCTGCTTGTGTGTTATTTAACACCACTCTCACTACATTTCCCTGAGTGTACTCATTCTCCTAACATGGAATACCTCAACATTGGGTATGGGCCCAGTCCATACCAGGCTCAGATAACTGAGAGTTAGTGTGAATACACAGTACCATATACAGACAGCTGTTTACTGTTTAATTGTTGGTTACTGCCCTGGTAAAGATGGCACAAGATCTGTCAACAAGTTTATCACTGATAACCCAGTTGGATGGAAAAAACTATGTTTCCTGGTCTATGAAGTGCAGTCTACTTCTGCGTAGGGAAGGGTTATAGGATGCAGTTCAGGATCCACCGGATGTAAATGCTTGGGATCCAAATAATGAGGACGATGCCAAGTAGTTAGCTGACTTTAAATGGAACAACAAATGAGCTCTTTGTATAATTGGACTAATACTGAGTGACCAGCAGCTAGTCCATATTCATGGAGAAGAGTTTGCTGCTAGGTGTTGGGAGAATTTGAAGAAGATTTATGTTCATGACAATATAGGTGCACACATACATCTTACATGTAAACTATTTAGAGCACGTCTTCTGAAAGGTGAAAATATGTTAGCTCATTTGAACTTCATGAAAATAACTTTTCAAAAGCTACATGAAAAGGAACTGATTTTTTCAGAGCTGCATCAAGTTTGCATCATTCTTTCCTCAGTGGATGAAAGTTATGATGATTACGTATCTTCACTGGAAGTCCTGACCAGAAAAGAACTGATATTGACTGACATAACCGGACGATTATTAGAAGAGGCAAAAAGAAGGCAGGATAGAGACCAACTGAGACAGAAACAATCACAAGAAGAAGATTTGTTTTCAACTGCCTATACTGTTAAGAAATGTTTTTCTTGTGGGACTAGGGGACATACAGCTAGATTTTGTAAGAAGGGAAAATGACAGAATATTGGTAATCACCAGAAGGCCAAGAAGAATGTTAATTTAGCTATGTCTAGCAATTCAACTTCCTGCCCCTCTGCTGTACTCATCTATATCTGCTCAGCTGATTTGCCTCAGCTTTGTTACTTCCCCAAAGTAAGATTGAAGGGAATTAATTTTTAAAGCTTTGCACGCATGCACAGCGCATGTCTGGTGTGAAGCACGTGATTAGCAAACCAGTTGTTACACCAACAGCATCCCAAGACTGGTCTAGGGCAAAACCTACTTAGCCTAAGTGTAAAGCCACTCCAGAACCAATTAGAAATAAATGAACGCATGTCTTCATTTAATTAGAAATACATTTAATTTTATGATTTTTTTTTCATTTTACACAGGAGTACATGCACAAATACATACACAGAGAAAAATGTCCCAATTCTTAGTTAAGAAAACTAACTCAGATTTCTCTTACCCAGATTTTATCTTAACTAGTATCTTGTCCATTTATGGCTGCTGAGATTCCTGGGATGGAAGAAGAGCCATTTCATTCTATCAATTCCAATGAATTACTAGATAAACAATTATTATGTTCACTCTGGAGAAGAATATTTCTCTCCATAACTTGATTGTCTTAAATAAGAGTAAGGGGGCTGCCATTTCTATCCTAAATGAATTGGTAATTCAATAAAACAGCACCACACAAAATCTATAAAAATATGGACAGATAGACATATGAGTATAGCTTTTTCTGACCAACTTCGTCCTTTAACAAATGCCTTTTGTAACATTTGATGGAATACTGACATTAATTCTAAACTAAAATTCAGTATAAATTTCTTGGAAATTATCTGTCCTATTTTCAGGTAGAGAAAATAGTTTATTTGTTTCCATATGTGTTTGTCAACAATGAAGAGTGAAACATTTCATATAATTTCTCCAGGCAGAGGTAAAGATACAGAAATATTTTACAAGGGATTCCACTGGAAATAACTATGAATGTTTCACTCCTCTCTGAGGCTGAACAAATGTCTCCAAATCAGTGAAGACTTCCTAGCATTTATTGTCCCTTTAAAAATGTAGAGTGAAATACAGGGAAGATTTACTTATTTTGTTCAGTGTGTAGGATTCTAAACAGTTTAATCTTAATCTTAAAATATCTTGTGCATTTGCATCAGTGTCATTCTCTTTGCACAAGAAGCTTTTAAGTTTTAAATACTGTACTGTACTGCTGATATAGACATATGTAATTGACGATCACATGAATATGTAGATTATTTTTATTTATTTATTTATTTATTTATTTTGTCAAGCAATTATAAGATATCAGGTATAAGTATAAACAGTTATGGATACATGAAATGGATACATATAAGAAAAATAAAAGAAATAAAAATAAAAAAAGAAACAATAGGACAGGGATGATAGGCACGTTGGTGCGCTTATGCACGCCCCTACAGACCTCTTAGGAAAGGGGTGAGGTCAATAGTAGACAGTCTAAGGTTAAAGTTTTTGGGGTTTGGGGAAGAAACCACAGAGTCAGGTAGAGCAGGGATCCCCAACCTTTCGACGCCGCGCCCGGTTCTGGCGTCAGCTGGCGCGCGCCGGTTCGGTAGCTGGCGCCGCCATCTTTTTGACGAAAATCACTTCCGGTGACGTCACGGAAGTGATTTTCGTCAAAATGCGGCGCCAGCGTTGGTGAGCTTTTGGTGAAATGGCTTTCTACCGGAAAAGCTCACCACGCTGGCGCGCATCTTTTTGACGAAAAATTGCTTTTTACCAAAAAGATGGCGGCGCCAGCAACCAGCGGCCCGGTAAGGCTTGTTCGCGGCCCGGTACTGGTCCGCGGACCGGCGGTTGGGGACCCCTGAGGTAGAGTATTCCAGACATTGACTATTCTGTTACTGAAGTCGTACTTCCTGCAATCAAGTTTGGTGTGGTTTACCTTGAGTTTGTATCTATTGTGTGCTCTTGTATTGTTATGGTTGAAGCTGAAGTATTCATTGACAGATAGGACATTGCAATGTATAATTTTATATACTATACCTAGATCGGACCAAAGACGGCGTAGTTCTAGGTCTTCTAGGTCTAGAATTTCAAGTCTGGTGGCATAAGGTATTCCGCAATGAGTAGAGGAGTGGAGAACTCTTCTTGTGAAATATTTCTGGACTTTTTCAATTGTGTTAATATCAGATACGTAATGTGGGTTTCAGACTGATGAGCTGTATTCTAGTATTGGTCTAGCAAATGTTTTGTATGCTCTTATTAGTAGTGTGATATCACCAGAGAATCCTATGTAGGATTAGGTTAAAAACTCTTAATGCCTTTTGGCTATGTAGTTACAGTGGGCTCTAGCACTTAGGTCATTAGAGATGAGAACTCCAAGGTCCTTGACAGAGTTTGGATCATCAACAAGTTCTTGACTATTCAGCTTGTATTTTATTTTCTGAATTTTTTTGCCAATATGTTAGACATAGCATTTATTTTTTGAGATTTGAAGTTGCCATTTGTTTGACCATTCTGATACATAGTCGAGGTCTTTTTGAAGGGTAGCAGTATTGTCTGTGCTGAATAGCTTAACATCATCAGCGAAGAGAACACAGTTGTTCTTAATATGATCACAGAGATCATATGTATGTTATGTATGTATGTATGTATGTATGTATGTATGTATGTATGTATCTATGTATCTATGTATCTGTCTATCTATCTATCTATCTATCTATCTATCTATCTATCTATCTATCTATCTATCTATCTATCTATCTTTGGCATTCAGCTTTGTTCAGGTATTTTCCCACATCATTATAGTTCTGCTTTTAAAGTTGTAGCGACGTTTTGGCAGAATCTCATCTGCCATCATCAGGCTTGTGTATTATGTGACTCACAGAACACATAATACAGAAGCCTGATGATGGCAGATGAGATTCTGCAATGTCGCTACTAAAGCAGAACTATAATGATGTGGAAATACCAACAAAGCTGTAATCAGCTTTGTTCAGGTATTTTCCCACGTCATTATAGTTCTGCTTTTAAAGTTGTTGCGACATTTCGGCAGAATCTCATCTGCCATCATCAGGCTTCTGTATTGTGTTCATCTGTGAGTCAGACTTTTACAGTTGTTTCAGTTTTAAATTTGGGGCTAGCCTACTGCTGTGCCAGAATGGTTTTTTCTTCATCCCGATTGGTTGGGAGTCTTGGTCTGTGTTTATTGGTCTTGGAGTTTGCTGTGTTCTGCTTGATTGGTGTTTCTAATATCTTCTGTCTGTTTTGTGGCGTTTTTTGTCTTCGTTGGCTGGCAACATTGTGTTCCTGTATTGGAGGCTTTTAGTGCAGCTTGGCTCTGAGTAAATAGACGGCTGTCATTTGTTAGGAAGCTAGGTTTCATTTGGGTGCCTGGTTGGGGTGTGTTTGAGCTGGAGGTATCAGGGGGGATCTGTTTGTGCCCAGGTGTTTGCCTGGCTTGTGGTGTGGAGATTTTTTTGTTTGTGAGTGCAGGCTTCCAAATAATTGACAGTCTGCTGGAATCATCTCTTCTATTCATGCTTTCAGGTCTTTTTTCAATCTCTATGGCTTCTCTGATAATTCTGTGGCTGGGGTTTTCTATAGTGGCTAGGGTTTTGGTGCCATTGAAGTTGATGCTATGACCTGTGGCTTTCATATGTTGGACTAGTGAGGAAGGGTGTTCCAGCTTTTTTACTGCATTTTTGTGTTCATCCAGGCGGGTACTTATTCTTCTATTGGTCTGTCCAATGTATGTGGCTGGGCATGATGCACAGGGGACTTCATATATGCCTTGGTTTTCCAGGTCAATTTTATCTTTGGGGTTTCTAAGGATGGCTGCTATTTTTCTGTCTGTTTTGAAGGCAGTCTTGATGTGATGCCTGTGTAGTATCTTACTGATTTTGTCTGTAGTACCTCTTATGTAGGGCAGGACAGCTGTTCCATAGGTCTGTTCATCTTCTATGTCTCCATTATGTCTCAGTGTGTTTTTGTGGATCAAGCCGGTGATTGCCCGGCATTATACATTGTGTAATGTGCAGGGTTTCCAAATGGCTGGTAGGCGGGAGGTATCATCTCGTTTATTCATGCTGTGTGGGTGTTTTTCTATCTCTATGGCTTCTCTGATTATTCTGTTGCCAAAACCGAACACTTCAACAATAGAATAATCAGAGAAGCCATACAGATAGAAAAACGCCCACACAGCATGAATAAATGAGATGATACCTCCCACCTACCAGCCATTTCAAAACCCGCCCTCATGAACAAATGAGTACCTAACATGAAGAATGACACCAGACCAACACGCACGAGGGCCACACAAGATGCTACCACCACACTTCCACGTAGAAAGCAGACTCACACCCACACAGAAGTGAGACACGACCACGGATCAGAAGCCGTACTGCAGCTGAATCACTACCCGCTTCAAACCCCTCCGACCCATACATGAAGCGAACTGACACCCACCATGAAGATGTGGCACGACCACGAACACGCAGCCAAACAGCAAGATCACAGCCCACCAGCTCAAATCCCCTGGCAACTAAGACTAACCTGAGCACAACCAAGCCCCCACCTGAACAGAACACACCCCCAGCCAATCAGAACACAGCCAACCCCCCAACCAATCAGAACACAGCCAAACCCCCAACCAACCAGAACACATCCCCACCCAATCAGAACACAGCCAAGCCCCCACCCAATCAAGTCACACCCCCACTAGCAGTTAAAAGGAAGAAGCAGCTGCAAGCTCACATCACTCTGAGAAGCAGAGCTGAAGACACAAGCCTGAAGATGATGAATGAGACTTCATCGAAACGTTGCCTAGATACTTCCAATCTTACGCGGGAGAAAACCCGAATAACCAAAGATCCACATACAAATACCCGCGAGAACCTCAGAAAACATATATATATATATGGAAGAGAATCTCAGTATTGAATCCTCAGATCCAAGCCAGGAGAAAGGTGCTGGAAATAAAATGGAAGCTAATTGGAAAGAAGGACTCTGTTTATTGATGAGCAGAATCAACAACAGCATGTAGTTCTGGGACAGCTGAAAAATTTGTTTGATGAGTACATGGATTTTTATAGGATTTTGAGATGCTGCTAGGGGGTTGTGCAATGTAGTGAGCATGGTATATTTTGCTATTCTAATGATGGTGGGTTAATCCTATTATGTCCTAACGGTCATGTTTGTTCTTAGAATTTGCGTGGGGGGATGTCGATTTTAATCTCATCAACTGGAGCTGAAGATGTTTTATTTATAAATAGGCAGGCCTGGATTTTTTTTAATGGACACAAAATATCAACGTCTAAAGACTTTAGGCATCTGCTGGAGGCCATTGGGGCTGCTTTCTGCCTTTGTTAAGACTTTTTCTCTATTTCTCCTTTGGGGAAATATAATATTCTGCCTCTTTTAATATTCCTCAATATATTTCATTCTCGGGAGCAGGGGCTTCCTACACTTTATAGCTAAAAAAATGCAGGAATGTAGGAACCTTTCTACCTTATGCATACCACACAATAATTATGATTTTTCATCACTTTTATGTGTTTTAATTTCTTTTAATCAGAATTGAAAATCTGCCCTCCAATGGGTACATGAACACAGACTGATTTTTCTCTAATCCTAACATTTCTTGGTAGAAGAGAAATTCACAAGGAAGGGACTGGCAGCCTTGTGTTAGCAGAGCTGCCTCTTTGGATGGGCTCAGTAGACACCATTAGATATCATGGATTGGGCATCTCTGCAGTACACTTAGAAGCTTTGTTTTTCTGTAGAAATTTGAGGAGGTAGTGGAAACAAATGAAATAAGATACAAATTTTATTTTCAAAAGAAAAAGGTTTTTTTTTTTTTTACAAACTTCAAATCAGTTCAAGTAAGATCCTAGTGAACAGAGTTCTGGAGAACCAGTAGCAGAAATTTTGAATAGTTTGGACAACCGGCAAATACCACCTCTGACTGGAGATTTTACAGTATCCTTCCCCTGCCATGCCCACCAAGCCAGGCCCACAGAACCAGTAGTAA
Source organism: Notechis scutatus (assembly GCF_049901735.1). NCBI lineage: Eukaryota > Metazoa > Chordata > Lepidosauria > Squamata > Elapidae > Notechis > Notechis scutatus. The sequence goes on along the minus strand of NC_142009.1, from coordinate 262,247,199 downwards.
AAAAATTTGAATCCCACCACTGCTAGTGAGCCACCAGAAAGAATGGAAAGCAGTTGATGATAAAATGAATTTAGCTTCTGCTGGCCGAATTCAGGGTCAGAAGGGAGTGTTTTATAATGGCAGCTGTTACTTTCTACTTAAAAACTTGCAATCTGCAATATTGCCAGTAATACATTACAGTAGCATCACTACCAACCTGAAGTTCATCAGAGTTCAAGCCTTAGGTGATTTGGCATGCAAAAGTCACACTCAAAAGCTTTTGAGAAGACAACATGCTGCAGTGTGATGCTATTTATATTGCAAGCAGCAATGTAACAGATTTGGGGTTTTAGGTAATTAGAATGCATAGCCTGTAATGATGTGGTAGCAGTTTTATCAGGAGAAGACATTACAGAGATAAACATTTTAAAGGCAAAAATTCATTGCTACCTCCTGACACTTTTCCCTTGCTTCCTTTTCTAGTATTTCTGGACCTGCAAGACTGTAAAAGTTATATGAAAAGCAGAGGTGCTTTTTAATCACTGTGGGAATTGAGATGTGCTCAGGCTAAATGGAAGCCATCAAGTCCTGAAGGTTCCAAATCCATTTTTTAAGCTTCCCTATTGTCATGATATGTTATTCCCTCCAGATATCAATCCATTGCACAGAGTTCTGTGTTTTGCTTGCCAATGCCCAGTGCAGGGATTTGTAGTGTGGGCAATTGGAATTCTCTGCCTCATATTCCTGTTTTGTTCATGGCTCTGATGAAAGGAGGGAAGCTAAATGAAGCATGCCAGTGGTTTAAAGGGTTCCCTAACAACAGGAGGGCTGAGAAAGCAGCACATATACAGGCAGTGGGAGATGTTTACTCCATCCTGAGTAAATAATGAAATCAAGACATTTCCTGTCAGTAGGGCAAAGAAGTCAAAGTCATGGTTAGTTATTTAAAAGCAAGACAGGCAGGAAGAGTAATGACTCTCTGCATCTTTAGTTATTTCCTTTGCACTTGAACAAGCAACACCCCCCTGATCATATTTCTGACCTTGTTTGCAGCAGTTCTCATTGTCAATGTCAATCCTAAAGAATTTTTTTAAAATTATAATTTGCAATATTCCAAACCTTTCAGCTTTTAGGACTCATGTTATAAAGAAGGTGATTAATGGGTTCCCAGGATGCAATCTTCTGAAATATTTGATTAGGAACAGAGATAAATTTGGGCATCCTTAGAGTTATAGTGAGTACTCTCACAAAATGGCAGCTGTAGAATATCGCTATTCCCCAAATGATTGTATGATTAGTCATTTATCCAAAGTCAGACTGCTTGGTCAACTGTCTTGTTTTCTTTCCTCATTATCTTCCCTATAATACTGATCTCTCTCTCTCTCTCTCTCTCTCTCTCTCTCTCTCTCTCTCTCTCTCTCTCTCTCTCTCTCTCTCTCTCCCTCTCTCCCTCCCTCCCTCTCTCTCTCTCTCTCCCTCCCTCCTCCTCCCATGCAGAGAGAACACATCTTCTTGTGCCATATCCATCATTGGACGCTGGTGATCATGTTGGTGATCCCCAACCCCCAGGCCACAGCCCACTACCAAGCCATTTGGAATTGGGCCACAGAAGCAGCGGGTGGTTGTGTGCATATAAGCTCCACTTGAATGAGCAGAGGAAAGCTCACACATGCATGAAGTTTCATTTACACAAGTGGCAGGTGCTGCTCATGCAAATGGAGTGGCAGGTACTGCTCATGCAAATGGAGTGTGTGCACACAGAGAACTATTCCCTCTCCCCACCCTCACCAATCTGCAAAATTGGAAAGGTTGAGGCCTGCTAGTCTAGAGAAAATCTGGGTAAAAGTTAACAATTGCAAGGTCAAATCCAGATCTTGCTGGCCTTAGAACATATGATCTTTTACTTCCTTTCAGTGAAAAGAGAAAATAGATTAAGTGGAATATTTAGATTTGGAACACATATCCATCATCAAATAGTGCATTGGTGCAACTTGGTAATTCCTCCTCTTAGTGATATGAAATTTGATATGTATTGTGTATTGTCTTCTTGTGGTAGTCTAGTTTTATTGTAAAAATGTAATGAGAATTTAAACAAACTATGATTTAAAGTAGTTCAATTAAAATTTGTTTTTGATTTCTATGAAATTTACCTTTCTTCTTTCTTGTTGTGTAATCTTGTCAGCAGGGGGGAAAAGGTGAGGGAGCTGTTTTGTGTGTGTGGGGTGGTATGTATGCATGCATGCATGCATGTATGTACCGTGTTTCTCATATAATAAGGCCGGGTCTTATTTTTTTGAGCCCCCAAAAATGGCTAGGCTGTCTTTTGGGGGTGACTTAATTCCCCCTTGCATCTTCGGGCGGGTGGGCGGCGACAGCTTGGATGTTGACCTCGGGGTTGGTGGGGCACTTCATATCGGGGTCAACGCAGGCAGCACCATATCCGGGTGTGCAACAAAAGTACTTCCTAACGGCAAGCCCCCACCATTCCCCCATTTCGCATATTTTAATATAGGCCTTAACTTGGGGAGGGGCTTAATTTCATTTCATGCCTATAAAACATGCTGGGACTTCCTATTGGGGGAGGCCATATTGTTGGAGAAACAGGGTATGTATGTATGTATGTATGTATGTATGTATATGTACATAAAAGGATAGAAAAGGATGTAATTCCTTTTATACTTCATTTAACCATCTCTGCTGGCTAGAAACCTGCAAGGTTCCATCTTTTCCTCTACACTTTTTTATGTCTCCTTCAAGTTGCTGTGTCAGGTTAGTATAGATTTGGAAAGAAATTCTGAAGAATGTCTATTTGTCATCATTTGCTTCTGAGCCCAATTTCAGATTTTGCACATATAAGAGAGGAAATGGCTTGGAACACAAACAAATAAAAGGCATTTTCCCTTCTTGTTGCATAGGAACAATAAGAAAAATGATGTCTCAACTGAACCTTGACTGGTGTCAGTCCTGCCAGTTAGAAATTTCCTGCCAGTTAGAACAATTAATCAGTGATACAACTTATCTGCAGAAGTTGTGAATCCTCCAACACTGGAAATTTTAAAGAAGAGATTGGGCAACCATTTGTCTGAAATGGTATATAGGGTTTCCTGACTGAAGAGTGGGCTGGACTAAAAGACCTCCAAGGTCCCTTCCACCTCTGTTCTGTTCTGTTCCGTTCTATTCCATTCCATTCCATTCCATTCTATTCTATTCCACTATCTGCCAAGTTAAAAATATATGGTACAGAAGAGGTATTTTGAATCTTTATATTAATATCTGTTTAGCTATTTCTGATGGCTTCATGATTCTTAATTGCTTAGGATTATGATGCTTTATTATTTTATTCTGTGGCATTGTGGCACATTAGATTTTATCTTAGAAAAAAAGATTTCTCAAAGGAATTTTAATAATAAGTACATTCTGAAAAGCATTTTAAAGAATAAAAAATATCCCAATTCTTACATGTAGTCTATGCATTTCTTTCTCATGGTAACATTTTCCAATATTTAATACAGAAAATTTAAAACTGTAGTCAATTATCTTAAAAGAAAAGAAGTCTGAGTAACATTCACTCTTTAGGAGTACTCTCCCTGTGGGCAGAACAGAAACAAAATACAACAACTACAACATTCACCATATGGGCAGGGAAGTGATCCAAATTCTGATACACTAAATGCTTTGACTTTGCCTTGAGGCTTATTTATTACCATATAAACAATGATGGCATTTATAGCTTTGTGAGAAGATATTTAACCCAATACAACTAAACATATAGCGAGCACATAATTTCTGCCTGCAACTGCTATAGAATCCTATCTATTATCTGAACACATTGTCACTTACAGCACTGGAGGGATTTCAGTAATGTGCATTGCAGGATATTTCAGCCCAGTGAATGGTAAAGAAATATTAGTAATGATATGCCTATACAACTCAGGAATACACACACACACACACATAGTTACTTTTTGTGTGTGTGCCTTCAAGTCAGAGTTAATGCCGGGCAATTTCTAGTCTATTTCTTGGCAAAGTTTTTCAGAAGTGCCTTACCATTGCCTCTTTCCTAGAGCGAGTGAGAGTGAATGTCCCAAAGGACACCCAGCATGCTTCTTGCTTAAGATGGGACTAGACCTCATGGTCTCCTAGTTTCTATCCCTTCCTACTTTTATGAGCAAATCTGTTACTCACCAGAATTTCCAGACTAGGGTTTCTAAATCTTGGCAATTTTAAGATGAGTGGACTTCAACTCCCTGAATTTTCTTGGCTGGTTGGGGAATTCTATTATTTAAAGTCCATACATCAACAAGTAGCAAAGGTTGAGAAACTTTGTCTTAAGCAGAAAAATCAATATCCATGCTCTCTGTATATTCTAGGAGCTGCAATTTCACAGCACATGGATTTCTGTAATTTTTACAACCATTTAAATGGCGAAGACAATGAAATAGACAATGTAATAACTGCCTGATTGGGTTATGATAGTCTATTTTTTTATCAACATTGAAAATTTTACAGTAAAACTGATGTTTTGCTTTGATTTGTTATCTAAAATGCCACCAGATATAAATGTCAAGTTGTATTTCCTAGCAATTCACCTGCCTATAGGACCACAATGAATATTTAAAGTGCATGTGTCAGTTGGTTATATTTGCATATTCAAATAAGAGGGCCTATCCGTGATGGGGAACAGGTAGAAAGGGAAAAAAAAGTACAATGTTCAACAACAACAATGATAACAACAGCAGCAGCAGTAAATAAATAAATAAGTTAGTAAATAAATGTTATACTATTTTCTTTCTAATAACTTATTCAGATGTTACTCATGGTGTTCTGGAAAGCACTATTAAAATGTTTTCTTTCTCCTTTTTTTTTTTACTATTTTTTCTACTATTCTTTAATTGTTCTTCCTGCGATATCTTCCCACTTATCCTTGCATCTAAATATCATAACCATTCAGTGGACCTAGTGGCATGCATCCCACTGCCAAGGAGACCTACAGATGGGATAAAAAAGCAAGTGCGATAGAAAAGCAGCAGGAATTACTTAATGAGGATAGATAGCAGAAGGTCAGGACTATCTAATGAAAAAGAAAAGTTTTCCACCACAAAGAAATCTAAAGGAGAAAGAGGAACCAAACTGGCATGAAATCTCTTCAAAAGAAACCACCTGTGATTGTAATTAAACTTGGTTTCTACTCACACATGAAATATTCAACCTTTATTTAAAAAAAATAATCCCCAAGCATATTTAATATATCAGTGTAAACACACTTCCATGCTGAAAGTAGCAAAAATACCCCACATTTATAAACTAAACTGTAGCTGCAATAAATCATCTCTGATTCATAAAAACAAGCACTAAAATGCTTATAATATCTGCTTTGGGGAGATTCATAGTAATTTGCTTGAGATTAAAATCTAATGAGCCAAAAAAGAGTTCCAGGTCATTATGTTAGAACAGTTATGATTAGAACATTTTCTTGTCTTTTTGGATCCAGGGTTTTGAGAAAGGAGAGTGGGGAGCAAAGAGAGAAATATCCACAATCCTAAAATACCAGAATTTAAATGGGAGAGCTCAAGCTGTTGTGAATATAAAACCACTCTCCCCTTTTTGAAAATAAACTTAACAAGAAAAAGATGCTTTAGTTTTAATCCTAGAAAATGGTGGTCTCCCATAGGCATCTGCGAAGGCAGCAGGGGCATGTCTCTCCATCATTGGTGCGGAATTTATGACATTTGTGTAATTAAATGATGACCCATCTGACACCATCACTGAAATCAAAACATGTGCGCTGATAATTGGAAAAACATCAAATCAAATGGATATATGCATAGTAGACTCAAAGCTACTAATCTGATCCGTTTAAATTCAAATTCATTTTAAAAAATAGGTTAATCGTGTTGGGGGGGGGGCCCCCCGGGGGCGGGGGGGGGGGGGGGGGGGGGGGGGGGGGGGGGGGGGGGGGGGGGGGGGGGGGGGGGGGGATTTGAAGTTAGAGAGTAAAAATACTTTTGTAATGAATGGGCTTCCTTTTTTTTTCATGTTTATTGGCTATAACTCAAGAGTGGGCATTGAACCAGGCCAAAGCTCCCATTCAGTAGATACTGACTAGATAGAAAAGATTTTCAATTAATAGGCACAGAGCAGAAAGGTTTTGAATTCTCTTCATTTTAGAGAATCTTTCTTTCTAGAAGGCTTCAGTTCCCTTCTTTCTCTCCAAAAATCTGCTGCAAAATACATATTTTCCATGCACATATCTCTAACATATACTTCTTATATTTATGTGTCATGCCTCCTGTATTATTTACAAAAATGTGTTAAAAGTATCTAAACTTTCTACATTCTAATGTAGAGCAAAAACCTATGTTTACTACAAAACCTTGCAATATAAAAAGTTCTTTGTCTAACATAATCGTAATTGTGGCATCTTGTCTTTGAATAATCTAGTGATTATAAATATATAATTTGGTGTCAGGAAATGCTTTAACGTTATAGGTACATGAACATGTTTTCATAAAACAGCTCCATTTGGCACAGTTGGACTCAAATGCAGTTCACCCATATATATTCTGGAACAAGAATACATCACCATTAGAATTCTGCACTGCTATCATCAATTCAACCTTGTGAGTATTTTCTAAGTTGGAAAGAGTGGAAAATTCTCACTTTCAAGGATCTTCTCAATGCTCAATGGATGTCTGGATATATTAAATACCAAGCTGTTCTCCTCAAAGCACTGAATACCTTCTTAACTGTTAAGGTCAGTTGCTATGGAAAGTCTCTCAAACAGAAGCAAGGTAAAAGAACTGTGGATAATATTGTGTTGGCACGCTACCCTTCCGAGTCCTGAAAGAAAGCCCATCTCTTCTAAACAGAAAAACAAAACCAGTAGTTTTGATTCAAGTTATATTTTTAGACGCCAGGGAATAGGACTATGGTGATTTTCAAGCATCCTTGAAGTGCTTATTTTCTTTTCTTCTCTTGCTTCAGCCTCTGCATGCTTTGTTGTCTGAAAATGAGCCATTCATATGAATGACTTAAAGACTGGAAGAAATAGCACACTGGCACATGCTGATATTGGCAAAACTTATGAGCGGCTCTTGAGATGTGCCTGTAATCTTTGTCTATTAGCTTTGCTTCTGTTCAAGAAAAACCAAGATGTACATTTGGACATACTTTCATAGCCTTTTCATTAAATGAACATTGGCATTGGAACAGAAGTATTTTTACATTTTTGCATTCAGAAGTAGGCTCTGTTAATTCTGGAAGGGCCTTACTTCTACTTTAAATATGCACTGACTGGTTTCAGTTTAATATGCATGCTACTTTTCCATAATAAATTCACAGTATCTGAAATGAAGATTAATTTATAAAAATACATAGCTTTATGGAAGAAAAAAGTATACAAAACAAGTTCAAGTGAACAAAAAGATTAGGTGACTGGAAAAAGGTTCCTATGAAACAGACTGGAGGAATCAAATATATTGATCCTTAAAAATTGACAGCCAAGGGTGGTTTGGACATCATTGGCCTCATGTAAGTTAAAAATGGACAATAACGTTGGTCTTTCTAAGGGCCTATTTTAGATAGAATTATCTTCCCACAGTGACTAATTCAATGCCTAAGGAAACTTCAAAGATGGCTCATAAAACAGTGCATTTCTATTATATGTTCTGCACCAAACTGAAGGCGTCTGATGTTAGAAGCTTTTGCGGTAGTTATAATAGCAGATATAAATCTGTTACAGAATTTCAGCATTTCCTCCAATCCTCCTTTGAATCATCCAAGATGGTGGCACAATTCCATAAGTGCAATTTGAATTAAGTGAAACAATGTTTATTTTCATCAATTTTGAATTTTCCAGATTTCAGCTTCAGAGATGAATATATGTTTCTTTTTCTAATATTTTCAAAAGGGAGAGAATACGTATCTGCAGAAAACCCATACGTATCTGCAGAAAACCCAATGGCTTCCTAATTCAGAGCTTTAGCACAGCAGTTAAATTTCCCAAAGCCAGGCAAATGCCTCTATTTTATTCTCTCAATCCACTCTTATTTTACATATATGTGTATTATATCTTATTTTCTTATTTCTGGGTTATCCAGGGGAAAAGAGAAGAACATAATAAAAGAGATTCATTAATGGAAGGCATGCTGGACTAATGCCAAAGGAATTAATAGAGAATTGAACTGCTGGAGAATAGGCATTAATGAGATTCTTTATGTCTTTGGTACTGATTCATTCTTTCCTCCACCTGTTCACTTGTTTTCCTGTTACCAAATATATATGTACAAGAAAAAGACACCAAACTATACAGGGAATGGATGCAGGACAGAAATACAAATGTGTTGCAAGAAGATATGAATCATGTTCCATAATGGCATCACCTCTTGTAGTTTTAATCCATCTTGGGGTCTTTAAAGAAGGCCCTAGTTTGCCTCTCCTTAAAAAGTTAACACTCGACTTCTGGCAGACGTCACAAAGGGATCGGTCACAGAGAGCGCAGCATCGCACTTCCGTGTCAAGTTCTTCCCATTGGTGTGCTCTGAAAAGAGCCAAAGCTGCCCTGTAGGGGCAGCAAAGCAAAGAGGGGTGCTCTGTGAGGTTTCGGGGAGCCACATCTCCCCTGCTTGACCCAGGGCTTTATTTCCCTCTCAGGCATGATGTGGAGAAGAGGTGGCCCCAAGATGGCCACCATGAAGTTGGGACAACCAAGGAACTACTAAGACTGGTACTGGAGTGGAGAAAGTGAACAGTGCCTGGAACTGGTGAGAGAACTGCTTTTTACCCAAAACTTAACCAAAAGGTAATCCAGAATTATTGGCTCACAACTACTTGATAAAGCAGTGAGTGGAAATTTTGACAGAAAAATACTAGATTGGAAAGAAAAGATCAAAGGAAGAAGAACAAAAAGACTTTTAAAAATACAAAAAATGGATTTTTAAATTGGGAAAGCGCTGTTTTGGGAAGGCATTTTAAAATGATGGAACTATTGACTTAAAAAGATAAGCCTGCTTTTATAAATTGAATCAAAATTAAATTGGATTGGAACTGAGTGCTACCTGCTTCTGTGAAAAGAAATGCATCATATATTTATAAATCTGGCAAAATTTTTGAAATAATATTTGTGAAGTTATTTATTGAATTATGTGCTCTACCCTATGACTACTAGAGATTTAATTGTGAGAACAAAGAAGATGTCTAATTAAAGTGACCCTTGAATGTTATGATATATGTTTGAATTTATAAAGGGAGTTAAAGAGATTTTGAATAACTTCCTGGACTACTCAAAGGGAACTGATTTTGAACAGCAACTTTAGGCTTGAATATATAGTTCATGGACTACTGAATAAGAGTAGGATCTATTAAAATGAGATACTCCATCAGGGGAAAATGAGTGAAACTTGGGAAGTTGGGAAGTATATTGGTATCAATGTATCAAAGCATGAAGGAAATTATAACAAGAAATCATAAGGAGATTAAGAAAATGATACATGGCATTGATGAAAAACTGGAAAATAGGGACAATGAGTAAAGATCAAGACACCCAGGAAAGGGAGCAGCCAACAGAAAAAATGGAGGAAAAAACAGACCAGATGAACCAGCAAACAAAAGAAGAAAGAAAGAGACAATAATAAAAACAACAATGATTGATGAAATAAAACAAGAAAAATATTTTAAGATATTTAAAAAGAGACCTGGAGATGAAGGAAGACATTTTTGAAAGGGAGACAAGGGCATGGGTAGATATTCTGAAAGCTAGACAGTGGAAGCAGGTAGAGATGGGAGAAATAATTAGATTGAATAGTCAGGATGTGGATGCAGACAGAAACAAAGACTTAAGAGAGGAACATGGGAGGCAAGTTAAAAAACAATTAAGAATTAAAATATTAATGAGAGCAAGATATGATGGTTAGGAAGGAAATGCTTTTTAACATAAGGGTGGCATGATTAAAAGTTAGAATGGAGATAGAAATAAGAAATGGAGAAATATTAGTATACATACTTTTATGTAACAAAATAAAATCAATAATAAAGTGGGAAAATTAAAGATGGAATGGTGTTGCTATTATGTAATGTTTTAATAAAATCGTGATTGGTACTGGAATAATATATTGGAACATTGAAATAACAAAATAATGGAATAGCATAACTTATAAATATGGATATAAATGTTGGAATTACACTAGCCTGATGAATGTAATGGATATGACTAATATTATTATTGTTTTGTATTAAAATGAAAAAGAGATGAGGGGTGAAAAAGAAAATGTTTTTTTTTAATATAATGGTGGCATGATTAAAATTAGAATGGAGATAGAAATGAGAGAAAGGGTGACTATTAATACACATATTTTTATATAATGAGATAAAAGCAATAATTAGAGGGAAGATCATACATGGAATTACAATGTATGTTTTAAAAATGTAGGTGATTGGCATTAGAATAATATATTCAAATATTGAATAATCAAATAATGAAAGTCATAATTTAATATAAAGATGTGTATTAAAATTATAATTATATAAGTTTGATGAATGTAACATATATGATTAATGTTATTATTTTTATTTGCACCAAAATGTGTAATACCCAGGTGCCACACTGTTCACACTTGATCCCACCTGCTTGGGCAATTTATGTCCTGGTTCTAATCTTTCCTTCTTAGAGGATGTTGGGAAAAGTTGTTGCCTGGTAGTTTCAAAGAATCCTGGATTAAACTGATCATCTGGACCCCTTCCAGTCAGGATTTAGGTTTGATTATAGGATGAAAATGGAATTGCTTTTGATTGATGATTTCTAGTGACAGAGGGATGGCGTGGGTAGAGCAACTATCCTTGTTCACCTTGACTTTTCAGCAGCCTTTGATACCATTGACTATGGCATTCTTTTGGGCCAGCTATGTGGGCTAGAGTGGCACAGTCTTGCACTGGTTCTGCTTCATTCTCCAAGGGCAATTCCAATCATATTGATAGGGAGTGAAAGAAACAGCCCACTACCTTTCTCTTGTGGTATAGAAGTTGGTATTCTTTCCACTCCTTTTTAACATGTACATGAAGTCACTGTGTGATATCATATGTCACCACGGGTTTGTGGTATCTTCAGTAGGCTAATGATACTCACCACCTGGTGACCCAAGTGATAGTGTTGCTGACTTTCCATGGGATGGGGACAACAGGCTTTGACTGAACCCTGGCAAGACTGAATGGCTTTGGGTGCATGGATTGCTAAGAACTAGGACTTTGACATCTTTAATTCTGAATGGGCTGCCCTGACACATTCGATCCACAACTTGGGGGTTCTCCTAGACTTGCAACTCCTGCTTCAAGAGCAAATGGCAGCCATAGTTAGGAGAGCCTTTGCACAACTTCAGGTTGTTTACCAGTTGTGGCCTCTCCTGGATCAGGAAACAGTCATTCAAGCTCTAGTCATGTTATGTTTAGACTACTGCAACACATTCTACATGGGGCTGCCCTTGGAAAGCTAAAGCTGGTAAAGAGTGCAGCACTGCTGAAAGTTTTTATGACCCCAAGAGTGAGCTGCACTGGCTGCCACTTTGCTTCTAGGTGCAATGCAAGGTGAGAGAAGCCACCTGGAATTAAGGAGAACCTTCCTAAAAGTGAGGACAATTAACCAGTGGAATAGAAGTTGTAAGTACTTCATTACTTTTAAAGAAAAGACTGGACAGCCACCTATCTGAAATGGTATAGGGTCTCCTGCTTGGGGGTTGGACTAGAAGACCTCCAAGGAACCTTTCAGCTCTATTTTTATAACAAAAAAAACCTTTAAAGCCTTCATGGGCATTGGTCCAGGTTACTTGAGGAACCATCTCATCCTAATAGAATTGGTGCGCCCCACCCATGCTGGCAGAAACAGCATACAGCAGGTCCCATTGGGCAGTGTATTCTGACTGTCAGGGTCTAGGAGAAGAGCCTTCTCTGCCTTTGTTCCTGCCCTTTGGGACATCTTGTCCCCGTGTGTGAGGTTGGCTCTCACCTTCCTGACATTCTAACTTAAAGAGTTAGATCCAGAGAATGAAAAGCTATAATTATCTCTAGGCATTTTTGTATGATTAGTGTATTTTACACTTGGTTTTAAGCTAAAGTCAGGGAAGTGTTTCCAGAAAATAACATGTAGATTGTTATTGATTTTCACAGATTCTTACTGAGATTTTGAGCAAGCAAAATGATGGGAAGCAGACTCTGCAAGACATTCTCACAGTACCTGCACATTCTCAAAGTCTATTAAAATTCTCTTAAAATCTCATTGCTCATGGGAGAACAATAATTCACTTCTTCATTAACATGATGCTGCCAACATTTTTCCATCTACTCATATAACAATAGTTTTCTATTTTAGTCTTTCCTTTTCTCTCTCTCAAAGTGTGTTTGGGAATAGCTTAGGCACAAAATGGACTATTATTGGATTGTATTCTGCTCATTTTTAGTAATGATAATAATTCCTTGGAGATTTATTCAAAAGTTCACGAAGACATTCACATAGTACTCCTGACAACAATTCAGAATGGTTAACCATTATTTTTTATCTCTTCCCAGTTTGTCTACATTCTTGATATCTCCTGATTGTCCTCATCCAAGTTCTTAAGTGTTCAACCTTCCTTTTTTTTTTTTTATGATGACCCATGACGGGCTAAATGCTGTCATCTACTGAAGCTTCTTAGATCCAAATCAAGAGTAGCTTGGCAGTAGCGTTACTGATTGCCTTTCTCTTTTTTATGTCCAATAACTCCTGATTCTTTATCTCTAGGTCTGGTGAATGCCAAGTCTTTTCTCCTCTAACTTATCATGAATGGAACCAATTGTTAGTATATAACAATTGTATTAATTGTTAGTATTTAATTCTGAAATTAAAATGGGTAAAAGAAACAGGGAAAAACATATATTCTGCCTATAATTTTCCAAGAAAGGAAATAGACAGTGGAGATTATCTATCAAGATGCTCATCATCCAGGTCATGGTTGTCCTAAAGGTGCTTTTTTCAAAAGGCAACTGACTTCCTTTGTTTTTCTTGAAGATATTTTGAAAAATGAAACATCTTCAAGAAAAACAAAATCCAGTTCCTTTGAAAAAGCACCTTTGGGAAAACAGCAGAGATTATTGAAATTTATCCAAGGATAGCATTTTAATTTCTAGATTTCAACTGTTAACTGAAAATTATGAGGTATCAAGCTCAAGCCACCAGCTTTTCCAGATAGGGCTGAAAAATACTAGACAGGTATTGTCAGTCAATATAAAAATATTGAGGTTAAATGGATCAATAATGTGTTAGTCCATGTACTTTGTGCCTATAATAAACTATGATATGGCACATGCCATTACTGTAAACTAGACATACCACCAGCACACATAAATCATGTAAAAGGGAAGGAGTAAGATAGCTGAATTGCATGGCAGCTATGACTTTAGCATGGACTTTTTTCACATAAGCCTTCACCTAGAGGCACATACAGCCTTCCCAAAAGTCCAAAATTTGCAGGAAGTGTGATGAATGTCCTTCTGGCTAACCTTCAGGTAAGAAGATGAGTTTGGGGAAGAGTAGAATTGGGAATCTTTTTGCTACAGCAAAAGCAGCATTCTTTGTACACATAGAATACTCACCAGTGAGGCATCCAACTGCCTAGCAGCAGGGAAGACAATAAGCCAGATGCTTCCCCCACATGGCAAGCATCTGCATTTGATATTATCATGGATTCATTGTCTGTATATTCAGCAGTGTGATTAACACTGAACCTATTTCATTAAGCCAAGTCTTAGGTTAATGGAATGATTCTGCTCTAAAGAAACATTCAGAAGCAGAATAGAGAAGTCCAGTCAGTTACAGCTCCATGGGAATCTCTTCCATCTCATAATGTTTTTCTTTGCCTTTTAATAAATAACTTGCTAATGCAAGATACACAGAGATACACACACACACACACACACACACACACACACACACACACACACACACAAAGAAATACAATATATAGCTGCTGGAGAAAATTCTCAAACTGACTCCATCTCACACTTGGGAGCCTAGGCTTGGGAAAAGAATGATATCTTCAAAGTTTTATGGAAGGCCAGCAGAGTACAAAAGGGACTTCCCAGCCAACATTCCTTGGCTGACAGTACCCGCAGCTTGCTTCTCTTAGCAGATCATATAGGATGAGTAGAGTCAACTGAGAAGATACAATCCCTTAAGTAACCTATCTCGAGTCATGTCGGGCTTTAGAACTGACTACCAGCATCTGAATTACACCTGGAAGCAAACTGGTAGCCAATGCAACTTGTGAACCAGTGGTTTCACATACACCAAATAACTAGCATCATTAACTTTCTGTGCTATTGCATTGTGCAATAGCTGAGGCTTGCAATTGTTTATATGTCTGTGGAGAGTCTTAGCCATCCAGGTCACACTTGTCTCAAAGATGCTTTTTCAAAAGGCAGCTGGAAGGGGGAAAAACAATCCAGTTGCCTTTTGAAAAAGCACCTTTGAGTGTTCAAGCTATAAATTTAATAATTTCAAGTCAAATATGGCCTGTTGCAATGATATGCCACCAGCCTGACACCGCCTTTATATGTGAGCACTCTTATAAGTTTTTTGTGAACACTTCTTAAGCTCATATGATGCAAGCACAAAATATTTTCACATGAATTATTCAACTGAATGCACCCAGAATGCACAGCCCATATTTCACAGATTTTTCATTTACATGGCTATATCATAGTTCTAAGTCAAGATAGTTAGATTGAAGCAAAGACAAAATAGGAACATCTTCACCAAGATTAATTAAATTGTTCCACTGTTCTTAATTACCCAAGCTTCTGTTGGTTTTAAATCTTGTCAGATAGTCTATTTAGAAAATTCTAATAAGTGTGTTATTCCCATTTTTTATTTATTGATTACTTTAATTATATTTTATTTATATTAAGATTTAATATTTTTTCATACAAGGATAAATGAAAAGAAAAAAAGAAAGGAAGAAGAAATAAAGTGTGGGGAAATAAAAAAGGAAGAAAAGAAATGTGTGAATGACTTCCAACCTTCTTTTCAACATATAATTGCTATTGTATTATATCTCACCTAACATCTTTCTTATTTTCAAATTCATAAATCATCAATTGGTTGCTTTCTCCTTTTAGAAAAAAACATGTCCATATAAGGTTTCTAGTGTTTCAGAAAAGTTGTTGTTTTCTATAACCAAATTTCAATTTTTAAAGCTACCCTTTCACCAATGAAAAAATTCATTTGTTCATCTCCCATTTCCTCTAAAGTGTCTGTTTTAAATTTTTGCATGAATTTGGGAATACATGGGCTGAATAAGATGTTCCTTTATACTGGATTG
Organism: Notechis scutatus; assembly: GCF_049901735.1. Lineage (NCBI taxonomy): Eukaryota > Metazoa > Chordata > Lepidosauria > Squamata > Elapidae > Notechis > Notechis scutatus. The sequence continues at coordinate 262,231,879 of NC_142009.1, read as the reverse complement.
CCAGCAAAATCTGTGTGTATATAGCACATTATCTCTTTATTCAATTAACCCAATGTGTTGGGCTTTCATAACAATGCACCATAAGTCATAGGCTAGTTTTACATAATAATTTGGGAAGAATTCTGGTTGTTTAATTTATGGCCCAGTGTGCTGTGTGAGCATGTTCTTTGTGTCAGAAGCTGAAAAACTGTATTTTGAATTTCATTGATGTGGAACTTTGAACAGTGGACTGTAACTGAAAATTTGGATATCCATCAAAGTTCTTGATCTGGTTTACCAAGAGACTGATAACATAAAATTCCATTAAACATATTATGGTCTGAAGGTCTCACTTCAGTTGAAAAGGGTTTTTATCATTCAAAGTCTTGTATTGAGGATGTCTTAGTGTACATGTTTAATTTTATTTATGATCATGTGAATTGACTTAAGGGTTGTTAATTTAATTGTATTAAAGTATAGGAATATATACCTGGTTATGGGAAACAAATCCTTGCTTTTCAAAGCATTTCAAATCTCCTAGTTTAAACCTTGTGATATTGATCAGATAATCATGATAACTACATGGAATCTATGTTAAAGTGTCAATTAGAAAATTCATTCTATAAATAATTTAAAAAATAAATAATTACACTGCATACAACCTTTTGAAGATTTACAAAATGTCAGAGTCACAGAAAAGAGCTTAATGTTTTGAAGATCTAATTTTGTTTCATAAAAATATGACAATTACAAATCAAGGGGGAGGGAAGGATAGACAGAGGAAGGAAAGTGGAAAGCAGGGAAGGAGGGAAGAAGGAAGAAAGAAAGAAAGGAAAAAAATCCCAAGATCTTACAAATTATCCTATATAGGGGACTACTATGTATATATAGTCATTTGTAAAAATACTCTTGATATTTCAGTTTCTTTCAGGCTGCCTATAACCATTCTGAAAACTTTTAGAATACCTTTTTATTCATAACTGTAGCAGGTGAAAATATAAATTTTAAAGTCCTAAATCTGCCTTTAATACTGACTCAACAAATAGGTAATATCTTTTGTAGATGAAAAAAGGACTCCATTTGATGGAATATAAATCTCTCCAGACAAGATGGAAAATAGTCAAGGTAAAAAGTATTTTATTCTGTAGCATTTTTGTGCTGCCTTTCAGACAGCTAAGTAACACTCGAATAAAGATGTTTGCAAAACCACACGCTGTTGTATTTCTCAGAAGAGCTTTGCAGAGGTGGAAAAGCACTTCATATAATCAAAAGCAGTAAAACTACAGGACTGAAAATGACTGTTGGAGTTTTACTTCTTCCTTTCTTTCTTTTTTTCACTTCGATAGCATCCTGGAACACATCCATATAGTAGCTTTGCCTTGTTCTCTTTCAATAGCTGAAAATTGATGCTGCTGCTATCCATTCAAGCATTCTGATTCTTGGCAAAAGTATGGTTCAGTTCTCTCCATATTTTCCAATCTTGTATGGATTGCTTCAGTTGTTTTATGCTTGAGCAGGTGTAGGCTTTGATGTTGTCTGGTCAATGTGGTGGTGTGTTGTTGTTTTTGTGTGTGTGTGTGTGTGGCCTCATTTTCATTTACTGTTGACCATTCTGAACATAATGTCTTTTTCAATGAATTTGATCACACAACATGACTGAAATAAATAAGGTGGATTTTTGTGATTTTGCCTTCCAGCAATTTATCTGTCCAGCAATTTTGTATACTCCACTACTTTCTGGTTTGTCATCTCTGCTGTCCAAGGAATGTGCAAGAACCTTCTCCAACTTCACACAACTCAAACAATTTGCAATTTTGCTTTTGCCTATATTTTTTATTGTTCAACTTTACATTTGTACGTAGCTGTGAGAAACATGATCATGTGAACTACTCTGCATTTGATGGCCGGACTGATGTCCTTGCATTTCCATACATGATTCATGCTTATCATTGATCTGCAACCTAGTGTAATTCAGTGCTTTATTTCTGCCCTGTATTCATTGCTTCAATCAATCTACAATCCCAGAAAGTGAATTCTTGCACACATTTGATCTCTTCACTGTCAATTCTTCTTTTGATATTTCCATTTCTTGCAGTGATCATGAGCTAGGTCATTTTTATGCTCAGGAAGAGACCAAATTTTTCACTTTCTTCTTTAGTCCTTTTGATTGGAAGTTTCAGGACTTCTTGGATTTCTGAGAGAAGAGTTGTATTGACAGCATATGGAAGTTTGTTGATATTCCTTTCTTCAGTCTTTACTTTTTTATTCTTTAAGTTCTAGTTTCCACATGGTCATTTCAGTAACCAGGTTGAATAAGATAATTGAAAGAATGCAATATTCTCATATTCCTTGTTCTATCTTGAACAAATTGTGTCTCCATATGGTATTCACACAGTGGTCTCATGATCTTCGCCAACTTGACCAGATGTTGGCACCTCTTCTAGGGCTCTCCACAGTTTTGATGATTGACAAAATCAAAGACTTTCTTGTAGTCAAAAAAGCAAATGTTCACGTTCTTTTGACATCCTTGGAATTTTTCCATAATTTGGCATAATTTGAAATATTAACACAAGTTCTATGACTCCTCCTGAAGCCATCTTGAACAACAAGTGATTCCCTTTCAATGGTCAATACAAGATATTATTGTATGATCTTAGGCAGAGTCTTCCCAAAGTGAGGGATAAAGGCAAATGTGCAGTGATTAGAGGACTCCTTAGAGTCATTTTCCCCCCCCAATGGAATGAATGCTGCTTTTCTTCATTGAGCTATTCTGATGGTTTCATCTGAGAGTCACTTGCACTTTTTATCTGGCTTCCTGTATAGCACATGTTCAACTGCTGTTTCAATGAAGATCAAATTAATTTCTTGTCACAGTACATTAGGCATCTTCTTAGCAATTTGCAGAAGATTTTGGTAATGTCAAGCATTTTTGGTGATGATGTATTTTTTGTATTGCATAATTTGATTCTGATCTTAGCCACCAATAATTCATAATCTGAATTGTAATTGATACCTGGATATGTCTTGACAAGGTGTACTGAACTGGAGCAGTGATGGCTTCATGGGACAGTGCAGTTTGTGATTCTAAATCAATATTCATGACATAATTGAGCCAAACAATTCATTCTCTCTCGCTCCCTCCCTCTCCCCCACATATCATACATTTATGTACTATCCAGCTAGCCTAAAGCAACTTGGGGGGGGGGGGGAAGCTTACAAACATTAAAAACAATAGGCATTAAAATGACAAAACAATAAATAACAACAATAATAAGTACATTAAAAAGATGGGGAGGAGGACAGCATGTAGTAATCAGAGAGAGGTGGAATATTCTCTTAATCCAATAGCCACCTCCAGAATGAATTTATCTCATTGGGGTCCCAGGTCACCTGGCACAGATAGGTCTTCAGGTCCTTATGGAAGGTCTGTTGGGTGGTTGTGAATCTCACCATGGGGGTACAATGTTCCAAAGGACAAAAACCATGCAGAAAAGGCTCTTCTTCCTTCCAAATTATTTGATCAATGGGATCCACAACGTGCTCATGTGTGGAGTGGTCCACTCCCACTGAGTGAGACAATTCTTCAGATAACCTCAATTTATGACATGAAAGGCTTTAAAGGTGATAACCAACACATTGAATTGCACCCAGAAGCAAACCAGCAGCTAATGCAGATCAGGAAGAGTGGTATAACATGAGCCATTCTGGAGACCCAAAGAACTGCCCACACAACTACATTCTGCACCAGTTGTAGCTTCTGAATACTTTTCAAGGATAGCCACATGTAGAGCATAATGCAATAGTCCAGGTGTTAGATGATCAGGACTTGAATGACTCCGAACAGGGACTCCAAACTCACAACTGACACACAACATGGAGGGATGCAGAGACTCTTCTAGCCATGACTGCCACCCAGGGGTGGGATTCTACCTGGTCAGACCAGTTCTATAGAACCGGTTGTTATGATTCTGCCCAGTTCAGAGAAATGGCAAATCATGCCACTGGCTGGCCCCACCGCTCCCCTCCCCACCCACTCACTCCTTATCTGGTATGCACACCATCAAACTTGCCTGCTAAGTTTCTGTTTTTCTTTTTCCCTGACCATCTGATGTTCTACTGTGCCGGGAGATTTAGATTAGCTAGAAAGCAGGAAATCACTTGATTTCTTGCTTTTTAGCTAATCTAAAAGCAGAGCTGAACCTTCCTTAGGACTGAAGATTCTATTTTTCAGTGCAAACTCAGGTAGCAGATAGAAGATAGATAGATCTCTAAGTGAATCTGTGATTCTGTGAGCAACTCAATCTGCCTACCCGCTTTGCCTGATTTTGGGTAAAAGTTGCTATTTTTTAATTAAAAAAAATCAATATTTACATACATGGTGTGCTGTGAGTTAATTTTGTGAGTTTGCTTGCTAGCAAATTTTATGTGACAGACTCAGGCAGCAGATTGCAGCAGGGATAGGATTCTACAGGTTCGCACCTATTTGCTAGAACCAGTTGTTAACATTCTAAGCAGTTTGGGGAACCAGTTGTTAGAAGAAATTACTGGCCTAATCCTGTAAGGAAGGCAGGAAGGAAACATTCTGGTGTTGCTTACAGAAACTGCCTCTCCGTTAACCCTTATTTCATTCTTGGCAGGACTAGACTTCCTGTCTCAGGAACATCTCTGGAGTTTTTTTCCCCTCCTTTGCAGTACTTTGCTTGTGTGGAGTGACCATTCAAAGTTACAATGGCAATGAAAAAAGTGACGTATGGCCGTTTTTCACACTTATGACTGTTGCAGCATCCCCACAGTCATGAGGGGTCAGGCAAGGAGATGCGTACCTTGATGTGAGTGATGTTGAGTTGGCCACGCCCAGCCAGTCACATGACCACCAAGTTAGCCCACCAACTAAGCCATGCCCACAGAACCAGTTGTTAAAAAAATTGAATCCCACCCCTGGATTGCAGATAGATAGATCTCTAAGTGAATCTGTGATTCTGTGAGCAACTCAATCTGCCTGCCTGCTTTGCCTGATTTTGGGTAAAGTTGCTCTTTTTAATAAAAAAATCAATATTTGCATACATGGTGTGTTGTGAGTTAATTTTGTGAGTTTGCATGCTAGCAAATTTTATGTGACAGACTCAGGTAGCAGATTGCAGAAAGATAGATCTCTAAGTGAATCTGTGATTCTGTGAGCAACTCAATCTGCTTGCCTGCTTTGTCTGATTTTGGGTAAATTTTGCTCTTTTTTAAAATAAAAAAATAAATATTTACATAAATATTTACAATATTTACATACAAGCCATGTCCAGCCAGTCATGTGACCACCAAGCCACACCCACAAATTAGCCAGACCCACAGAACTGGTTGTGAAGAAATTTGAATCCCACTCCTGCTGCCACCTGCTTTTCCAGCAGGAGTTATGAGACCAGGAGAACCATCAACTTGCACATCAGGACTGTTTGGGGTAGTACAACCCTGTCCAGAACTAAAAATGTTAAAGTCTTGGATCTTGACATTTCATGAACCCAAAGCTATTTGGCCTTGATCAGTTGAAGCCTGGTGTGTGTGTGTGTGTGTGTGTGTGTGTGTGTGTGTGTATTACCTGAAGAAAATAGAAAAGAAAGGAAAAAATATAAAAAGAACTAGTTTCTGATATTCTTCACTGCAATTATAAATACAAATATATATTTAACCTCTCTCTAACGTTACATCATAATATTTTTCTGTGTATAATCTGTCCTGTCTAATCATCACAACCATAAATCACAAGTTCTGTTTCCCTCACTTTTTATGCAAAAAAACAATAAGAGGCTTCCAGTCACCAATATATATATATATTGTGTCTTTTTTGTAATTAAAGAATTTATCCATCTCATCAAGAGCTATAAATTTCACTAACCATTCTTCCATAGTGGGAAGTGTTGATACATTCTCCATGATGACCTGTCCCTATCTGGGTCCTTCAGGTCTCCAAATGATATACTCATTAGGTCTTGGCATAATGTGTCCAAAGTAGGATAATTTGAGCCTTGTCATTTGTGCCTCAAGTGAGAAGTCTGGATTGATTTATTTGATTTTCCCTTTGTTTATTTATTGGCTATCCACAATATTCTCAAGATTTTTTCACCAATATTTAACCACAATTAAGAAATGTTATAAAGTTATCAATTAGCTAACAACAACATGAAATATGGAGATGCTGCAAAAGTTGCTTACACTGTTGAAATGCCTCTTAAGGGAGATTAACTTCTTTGACTTTCTAATTCTTGTTTCTTCACCTGTGAAGGATACTAGAACTTCTAGGACATTTGATGAATGGTTTCAAAGCTGGACTTCTTCAAGTTCTTCCTAGTTCTCTATCAAGATGGCAGATTCTCCCTCTGAAAAATGATCCTATACTGAATCAAGGCTGCTAATCCTCCAACTGATCAGTGGCAGAAATATGAATGTCCTTTCCTATAGAAAGGCCAAAATGTGAAGAAATTCTTTAAGAATGTGAACTATAAAATGAAAAAGTTCCCATAGACAAGTATCCTTTGATTATATTTAATATAAGCCTGAAGATGCAGAGTATTCAGGGGTGGGCTTCAAAAATTTCAGTTGCTGGGTGGTGTGACCATGGTGGGCATGGCCTAGTCAGCCTCCTGCACCATGGTGGTGGGGCATTTTTGCCTCCCCCAGATTCCAGAGTCTGGAAACTGGCCCATTTCTGGCCTTCCAGCACTTCTGGAAGTCCTGTTTTTTGCCCTCCCCAAGCCTCCGTGCAGGCTCTGCACTTACTTCGCATCCAAAGTCAGCCACATGGAGACTCCTGGGAAGGGAGGGGCAGGGTGGGAGGGGCAGGGCGGGTGGGCAGGGCCAGCCAGGGGTGAGATTTGGCAGTTCTCTGAACCGGCCATAACTTAGCCTATGGTTGGACTTAAGCGTGGTACACAAAATTATCTGCTACAATGTCCTACCAGTCAATGACTACTCCAGCTTCAACTGCAACAATACAAGAGCACACAATAAATACAATGTTAAAAACTGAATGTTAACCACTCCAAACTTGATTGCAGAAAGTACGACTTCAGCAACAGAGTAGTCAATGCCCGAAATGAACTACCTGACTCTGTAGTTACATCCTCAAACCCCCACTCCTTTAACCTCAAACTATCCACTATTGATCTCACCTCATTCCTAAGAGGTCTGTAAGGGGCGTGCATAAGTACACCATCATGCCTACCATTCCTGTCCTATTGTCCCCATTTAATCGTACCTATTTTCTGTATTCTTACTCATGTTTATACTTATACCTATTATTTGACAAATCAAATAAATAAATAAACACACACACACACATACAAATTCTAAAATTTGGTATGTGGCAATAATGGTTTATTTGCTTATTTTTTTAAAAAAATGCTTATATATATTGTTTTAAGCAAATAAACCATTATTGCCATATCCCCAATTTGTGTGTGTGTGTGTGTGTGTGTGTGTGTGTGTTAGCTGAGGAAGCCAATATGGTCCAAAAACATTTCCATAGTCATGTAGCTAGCATGACTATACCCTGAGGTGTATAGAACACTGTTAACTTCCCACCAAAATGGTACCTATTTATCTACTTGTATCTACATGCTTTCAAACAGTTAGGTGGGGAGTTTCTGGGGCAAGTAATGGGAGTTCGCCCCATTGAGTGGCATTTGGGTCTCAATGTTTGTGAGTTCCTCAGTGATATAGCAATTCCCATATTCAGTGAAACAAGGACTTTGGAGAAAAAGGCAAATATAGATGCAAAGAATGAATAAAATGTTACCTATCACCCCAACTCAAAGTTCTCCCACATCAAGTTCCAACAGTTCTTTTATATCTTTTGATTTAAAAACAAGAGGAGTACAGGGGTGAATATTGATGCCTGGCCCAAGTTTAGCTAGCTAGCAAAACAAGGACAGACTTAGTAACAAAGCAAAGAGTTTGGCATTCTAATGTTCAACTTGGCACTGAGCAATAAATCACCAACCTGGTAGAATAGAAGACAGAAAGCAAATCCTATTATTGCCTGGGTTGAACATACTTTATTGAGCATTGCTATAGAACTTTTCCCATTCAGTTAACTAGAATGAACTTCTGAAAACGTATCAAAATGTATCAAAAAGGAATCCTTTATTGAGATGAGACAATTCATGTAGGGGTTAAAAGCAGCGTATAAGGTCTCTCAGGCATGCAGAGATAGATAAGGGAGTTTAAAACCCCTCCCCTTATCTTGATGTGTATTTAGTGAAACAAAGAGCCAACATGTTAATTCCCCTCCACCCCCTTTTTAGAGCGATCTTTTTCAGAGTTTCTTAGGACACATCTTCCTGTGGAATTTTTATGGTCTCTTCATCTCCTGGCTGTCTCTCTCAGAGGTGATAGTTTTCGGCCATCTAGGTTTCATCTCTCCATTGCATCATGTGTACGTTATACAAATTTGATATAAGATTAAATATATTCAGGTTACATCAAGAAGGATTTCTTTATCAGTCTCTCTCCCCCCCTCTTTTCTTCTTCCATTGAAGAAATGACAGATACACGGATCTGACAGGCAGTCATGTTGAACTCCACAGCCTTTTCCAAAGCCTAAAATATTTCCTTTGTTTTTGCACATTTGGCACCTGAATTTTTTGATAGGGAATTGTAACAAGCCCAGAAAATAGCAGCATGCTGCTCCATTTGTGTCACAAAGCAAGTGATACTCAGTCCATACCAGTTTCTCTTGTAATCTTCAAAGCATGTAATTTTACCTACTTTTTCCAAAGACACTGTCCAGACTGGTTATTTCACCTCTGAACCAGGAACAGAGAATGAATGAATGACATCTAATTTTTGAAGGAATTGAGAAAAAAATTGTCCAATTCTTTCCAGGCCTATTGAAAGGTTCTAGTGAGTAGTTATGAAAGTGTTTCCCCTTTTTCTTTGAAACCCTATTTATTCATTCATTTATTTGTGCATTGTCAGCATTGCTCCTCATTTAAATTCTCCTTATAAAACATAAATGGAATTTTGTTTCACTAAGGAGAACAGATATGAAAATATGCATCTACAGCCTCAAAGAAAATTCTGCTCTGACTTTTATGTTGTCTAGTGACATAAAAGCTAGTGCAGAATTTGAGAGCCAATTGTTCAACCTGGATTCCCAACAGCTACTTTTAAAAAGCCTGATGCCAAATTTTCCACCAGTAACAAGAGTGATTTACTTCCTTTCCAGGACATCCAATAAGGGTGGGAGGGAATTGTACTTGCTTATATCATTAAGAAACAGCAGGCAGACATAAACTACTGTACATAAACTAAAATAGGCATTTTAAACGGCACTAAGCTATTGAATTTACTGGGTGAATCTCCCAGTCCATTGATTTATTTTCTTCACATAGTAAGTTGAACATTGTCCTCGACAATGCAGTGCCTTTCCAAAACACAACACATACTTTAACAGCCCATCACTCACTGCTGCTTTGGCAAATATGCTCCCTGTAACTAGTTTTGCACAGAGATTCATATAACATTTTCCCTTACTCTCTTTTCCTGTCTTCCCTCTTCATAGCTATGTCTTCTTGGTTCTTAGCTTCTGCAGATCTTCAGCCCCACCCCACCCCCAGCAAATCCACTGAGTGCTTTCCTGTTGTCAACTAATCCTTACGTATGTGTTGCATCCTCCACTCTGGAGAATGGAGTCCTTACTTGGTAAGGTGTTCAACCTAACCTCTGAGGAAATTCTGTTCCAGAATAGAAGAGCAATGTCAAACTAGACTTGATTCTGTAGTAGCTACAAGTACTTAGGGGTAGAAATGCTCATTACTACATGCTAAGTACCTACAAGTACTTAGGGGTAGAAATGCCACCCTTAGAGGTAGAAATGCTAATGGTGGAGCTGCTCTTCTGGTCCTTAATGCATTGGCAAGAGCAAGTTTGAGTAGGCAGTTCCAAGGGTTACCAAGTCCTGTAGGTCTTTAAAAGTGTCAATAAGCATTTTGATTTATACCTGGAATCAAACTGGCAGCCAGTAGTGTTATATGGATAATCTAACGTTCCCTTAACTGTTTAAACTACCACATTATAGCTTGACTGAAGTCTCTAGCTAGTCCTCAAGGGCAGCCCCTTGCAGAGTCCAGACATTATTTCTAGTTCTAGTTCTACCTTGCCACAACACAAAGTTGTAATCTTTTTGTTTCAAAGCTTCTGTTTCTTAGAATGAATTGCTTTTCTGCATTCTATCTTCTATCACTTCTGAAGATACTGCCTCTACCTTGTTTACAACAAGAGCCCTGTTTTTCCGCATAACCTCTGCTTCTCTTTACTCACCATCTCCAAAGAGTTAATTTCCTGAATTCTAAATCCTGAAATTTAAATATTTACATGAACAACTTTAACCTTTTCTCGCCTTTTATATAAATTAGTGTTCAAGTCTAAAACTCAATATTTCCAGATATCAAGGAAGTATTTTAGGTATCACTTTGAGGGCTTCAATCACAAGTGGTAGAACAATGAATTTCTTTTTCCATACATGTTACATGTTCAACTTTGATCTGAAAATCTTGGAATTTTATATTTTTCCCCATTTGCTTTTCTTCAATCCTAGCATTACCTTATAGAGCAATATCAATAAACCAGACTTTCTTCTTTAAAATAACTGTTGTATCAGACATGTTATGAACAAGATGCTTGTCTGTTTGGGTCTTAAATTCCCATAAGATACATTTCCCAAAATGTCTCAAATTGATAGTCTCAATATTTTTTTTATTAGATTCAAATCCAAATCTGGCAAAGTTTCCAATGAATATTTCTAGCAATTCAGTTGTGATGCTTTGGTCTGAAAAGTTTTGCTGCAGTCATTGATTAATTGATTTCCCCCAATTTTTATCCTTTTCACTACAAATGGGATATTTGTTGTTGTTTCTTATATATTGAATTTTCACCGATGCAATTAGTTGGCAAACCTTCTTCTTGAGCCATTAAAATAAAGCCTTCAGTTTCTTTCTTTAATGATCCTGGTTTTAACCAACTCCATGTGAATTCTTTATCAGCTTTTCCTTCTATATCCTTCAGGTATTGACCATGAATCGGCTTGTTCTTTCAATTAACAAATTGATTTTCAGTTGTTTCTTTTCAATATTTTGTCTTCACCTTTGTTGTTAAGAGTTTTCCTTGATTGACTTCCTTCAGCAAGAATTCTTAGCTTTTCTTAATGTTTTTCTTAATTCAGGAGATATTATTCTTCCTCCACAGTTTGTTTCATTTGTAAAGTCCTTCAACTCCTGACAAATACAGCCAGTCAATATAACTTTTTGGGTACATAATATGGTTCATTGTCATTAGTTTTCTTGTCATCCAATTCCAATTATCAAGTTCCACTTCAGATATGACAAATTATATAAGGTAATAATGTATGATTTACTTTATTTATATACACCAGAACTGTATGGCTTCATTTTATTCTGTTACAGATCACTAGCACTCTAAAAGAAAACAAACAAAAAGGAAGAGTGACTTTATAGATGTTTAAATAGTTCCTAGCTCTATGAATTTCCTTATGTTGGATCAACAGTGAATAAAAATGTGTTGAAACTTTAGTATAATAAAACTGTGCAAAGATGTGCCTTTTACACTCCCTGCCGGTATTGTTTGAAAAAAAGGATAAATGGTAAAAGAGCTATAAAGTAGGTTTTTTCAATGTGCTTTTTAAAAATGAGCATAAGAAATATAATCATTCCCCAATTAGTTTAATGCTAGGAAATAAAAGATACCTTGTTATAGAGGCTTTGAATTATAATGTTCTTTTACCACTACAGTGCTCTCTTTTTTTCAAGCTTCATTCAGTCTTCATTCTAAGAAGCATTACTAAAAAATCTGAAAGATTGCATTGCTATCAGCAGTGTTCAGTTACGAATGTATGGTTAAAAGTTTAGCAACAGAAGGATTATAAGAATGATACCGAATGATATATTTCATTTAAATCCTATTTCCCTCAGCTCAGTAGATCACTTGACGTACTAACATCTTTATAGTTGGTCTCTTTTTTAAAATTAATAATAGTCTAAATATAAAATTTGATGAAATGCTTAATGGTGGTATTGAGATGAGGCATCTTTGAAAAGTCTCATTACATGAAAATTTTCCAGTAGAAGTCCACATTTTGTTCAGCAATGTACTGTAAACATAAACACAACTAATTGAATGCTACATTCATTAAAAAAAGAGCCGGCTTAAATTGTATGTCGGCAACTTCACCAAGTAGAATCAAAAGAAAATGTAATAAGTTGAGCAACTCTTGCATCTAGTACTATGGTGATCAGATTTTGAGAAAGTTTGAGATGATCATCTCCCGCAATGTGCAGATGCTCAAAGACATGATAATCATGGTGTTCGAAATGCTTCAAGCTGAAAATGGTTGGTGCTATGACAGAAGAAGTAATATCCTCCTGCTTTGAATGAGCCCATTGGTTTTTGCTCTTCTCTTGAATTTTGATTGATTGATTGATTGGGCATCTTGGGAATCATACCATATTCTTGTAATTTTAACTGTTTTTATATTTATAATTATGTTTCATATTCTTATTTATTGCATTGTAAGATGCCCAGAGTCGCTTTCAATAATGAGACGGGTAACATATAAATGTAATGAATGAATAAATAAATAAATAATATTGAAAAACTTGCCTTGAATTCAAATTGACACTATTCTATTATTTTAGCACTCTTTTCTTCACAATGACATCTAGTCCATTTATTGCATGGTTTTCTTGCCCACAGTAGACCTGGTGTCCTGATGTGAAGTGAGCCATTCTGGACCATTTCACTTGTCAATTCTGGGAATGTCCACGTTCTTTTATTTTGAACATATTTTTAAAGTCATTTTCTTAACATAAAATACAAATGGAAATAAAATGGAAAAAGGAAGAAGGAAGGGGATAAAGTGAAGGAAGAAAGGAAAAAGAATTTAAAAAGAAACAAAAGCAGTAACTTTTGACATTTTTCAGTGCAATAAGATATGTAATAAAATTCTGGTATCATTTTAATTATACCTAATAATAACTATCACTTACAATATTTCTATAGCAACAATCCACTTAATTGCCAAAACCCGAAGTCAGAATTTCATTTTTTTTCTCTTTCATGCAGAAAGCCCAGAAGCAGTGTCCAAGTAACCACAAAACTATTTAAATTCTTAAACCCTAATTAGTGCAGCCAACTTTGCCATCTTCATCAATTCCGTCATCTTTTCAATAAACTCCTGAATGTCCATGTTCTGGACAATTCTGTTTTGACAGCATCAAGTATGAATTGACTCATAGTTCTGATATTCCACATCCTGCCAGGGCAGGGTAGAGCCCATTAAATGGCTCATTTGAGGTGCTGTTGCCAGGGAGGGGGGGGGTGGGGAATAATTTTAGTTTATTGTTTTTATATGGGGTTTTATATTCTGTAAGCCACCCTGAGTTGCCATGTGCGAATAGGCGGCAAAATAAATTCTATAAACAAACAAACAAACAAACAAATGTATCTAGGTGTCTTTGCAGACCACACTTTGCTTTTTTTGCAAAGTGTGAGCTGAGGATTTATCACCTGGACATTTTTTGTCTTTAATCATAAACTTCTGCAGGGTTACTCATATTTTCCCTCTGCTTTTTCCTAGTAACCCACTGGATACCTTCCAACTAGAGGGATTAATCTTTGTGTATTATATTGCCTTGGATGTAAATATCCTTTTGCTTTTTTGGGCAGAATAATGGAATAGATTGCCAATCCCTTTACAATGAATTAAATTGAGCCTGAACCTTCTTCTATGACATGTCTACTATTGCTGGCCTTTCTAGAAGTGTATATTCTCTATAGTGTAGTTAACATCATCGATGGATACACAAGTTTCTTTATCACTGAAAAATAATGATCCATGAGAAGGAATATAAAGTATACCATACTGCAAAACTCTTGAAACTCTTTGCACATGATAGAGTAATCCTTCCTACCAACATTGTAGCTATATTCAGAATAACTCACTATCAGTGTTCTCTTTCATACTTGGCCAATGATAAATATTTGCTGTCCAAAAGAAATGACTTTTTTTTTTTTTACCATTTTCAATGTTTTACTGAAAGAATAGTAGAATTTGAACACTATATCTAAAAATATTTCAATATCCTCTGTTATATATTTCCATACTTGTATTACTGCATTATGATTGGTCTGCCAATACTGCCTATTGATTGGTCCATCCTGACTACTTGAATACTGTTTTGTAATTGGTCCGCCTGATGGCGGGAAGTTTAAAGAGCCGTCATTGGCCGCAAGCCGCGAGCAGTCGCTATAAAAGAGGCTGCCACGGCTCCGGTTTTGTTGAAGTTACTGAGAGCAAATAAAGAGCTGAATTCACATTGGTCTCGAGTCAGATCTGTTCCCGCAACAGAACATTGGCGACAAGGATGGGATTCTGAGACAAAGAGACCAGTTTAGCACGTGGAAACGAGAACCGAGCAACCAACGAAATGGCTGGCAACAACTCGCCACCCGCACCGTTCAACCCAGCGGAAGAGGACTGGGAATCGTACATCGACAGATTCCTCATGTTCCTCGAGAGCAACGAGCTACAGGGGATAACCGATCAAAGGAAGACACACTGTGGGCCCACAGTCTTCAAAATGACCAAGGCATTGGCCAAACCCCAGGACGTTAAACAGATGGTGTGGCCAGATTTGAACTGGCTACTGAGAGCCCATTATGTGCCAACTGTCTCCAGCCTTATCCAGAGACACGAATTCTACAAACGAGACCAACGAGAAGGTGAGAGCATCGGGGATTTCGTGGCAGCTCTAAGGGACATTGGAGGGGCGTGCGAGTTTCTCAACATGGACGAAGCCATGAGAGACCATGTGGTCCTCGGACTGAGAGACCTTACCCTACAGAGCTGACTGCTGACCCGACCCAATATCACCGTGACTGAGGCCATCGCTGAAGCTCCCGCTGCTGAAGCAGCGAAAAAATCAGCAGCCACGATGCAGCTAATGAATACAGCTACCCAAGAAACTCAGGGCGACCCGAGCCAAGCCCGAGACAAGAAACCAGAGGGCACTCAGAAGCCCACCACCACCACAACCACCCACCATGAGGACATCGATTCCTCGCCCAACACCGACGACGAGGCAGAATACATAGGCTCCAGTCGGAACGGAATCAGCGAGTGAAGAGGGAAAGGAAATCGGAATTCCATTGTGCCGGATGCGGAGGAGACCACCCATGTTCCGAGTGCCGTTTCCTCGATGCCGTTTGCAGACACTGCGAGAGACGGGGGCACATCGCTAGAGTCTGCCGGAACAGAAAGAGCTACAGCCCTAAAAGATGAGGCAGCTCCCCCCCACCCAGAACCAGACAGAGACAGACCGGGAGTCGTTGGAGCCGAGAAAACAGAAGTCAGCGGTTCAACGAGAAGGAGGAAACACACCAAACAATCATCATTGGCCATTCAAGCGCCACCGATGCAAGAAAGGTACACATCAACATCAACATAGAAGGACAGCCATGCGAGATGGAGGTGGATTCCGGCTCATATCTGTCCATGGTATCATGAAATACCATAAAGAACTTGATACCAGACATACAAAGAAAAGAACTGGAAAAGCAAAACCTGGCCCTGAAAGACTACCAGGGAAACAGGATCCCTGTAGTTGGACTCGGACATTTCAAAGTCAAGTTCAAGAGACATACTGAAATCCTCCCATTAACGATCGTCGACCGGGATCGCCCTAGGCTGCTTGGACTCAAATGGTTTGCACCCCTGGGAATCGGAGTGACTGGAATTAACAGCGTCACCGAGATGGACTGGGAGGAGAGCCTGATGAAGGAGTTCCAGGACGTATTCGACGGGAAGCTAGGCAAGTACTGAGGGACCCCTATATCATTTAATTTGAACCCAAATATAGCCCCAATCAGGCTAAAGGCCAGACGAGTTCCCTTCGTATTAAAACCGAAAATCGATGAACAATTGGATAAACTCATTGCACAGGGATTGTTGGAACCCATCGATCACGCAAGATGGGAAACTCCAATTGTGACTCCCGTTAAGCCAGATGGGTCCGTGTGCATCTGCGGAGACTATAAGGCCACCCTCAACCACACGCTACAACAAAGCGCATACCCCGTTCCGGTGGTCCAGCACCTCTTACATTCATTGGGGGGAGGAAAAGTTTTCGCGAAGCTCAACCTTGCGCAAGCGTATCAGCAATTGCCAGTCGACCCCGAGACAGCAGAGGCACAGACAATTGTGATGCATAGGGGGGCATTCAAATGCAAAATACTGCAATTTGGCGTCAGCGTGGCCCCAGGCGTTTTCCAAAGCCTGATGGAGCACCTTCTGCAAGGATTCAAGGGGGTGGTCCCTTGTTTTGATGATGTATTGGTATCCGCCGGGGACAAAAAGCAACTGAAAGACCAGCTGAGGGAAGTCTTGTGAAGATTTAGAGAAGCGGGACTCAAAGTCAAAAGAGAGAAATGCCAGCTAGCCACCAATCAGGTTGAGTTCCTGGGATACCTCATAGATGAAGAAGGGATCCACCCCACCGAGAAAAAAATAAGAGCTATCAAAGAAGCGCCCAGACCCAAAAGCAAAGCAGACTTACAGGCATTTTTGGGACTCATTAACTTTTACAATGTCTTTTTGCCACAGAAGGCAATGATAGCGGAACCATTGCACAGATTACTGGATAAGAAAGCTACCTGGACCTGGGGTCGATGAGAGGAAGCCGCGTTCCAGGGAGTTAAAGACTTATTGACATCCGAATCTATGCTAATTCAATACAGCGACACCCTGCCACTAACGGTCACCTGCGACACATCACCATTCGGCGTCCGCGCCATCCTCAGCCACACTTTACCTGATGGCAGAGAAGCACCAATTGCCTTCTGCTCCAAAACACTGTCAAAAGCAGAAAGGAACTACAGCCAACTGGACAGAGAAGCCCTAGCCGCAATAACGGGGGTCAAATGATTCCATGAATACCTTTATGGTAGGACATTCTCACTAATTACAGACCACAAGCCACTCTTGGGAATACTCATGGGGAACAGGGCCACTCCCAACAGATGTCACCATGGATGACACGGTGGTCAGAGTTCCTCGCCGCATACAGCTACAAGTTAATTCACCGGCCAGGAAAGGACATATCCCATTCAGATGCCCTGAGCTGTTCACCCCTACCTGAACTGGAAGATGACCCGGCACCAACCATATCCACTCTACAAATTGAGACATTAGTGAACCTTCCCATCACTGCATCAGACATCGCGAAAGAAAACGCAAAAGACACACAGATGGCGCAGATTTTAAACTGGGTAGGTAAAGGTTGGCCAGAAACCGATAATGATGAAACTTTTAAGCCCTTCCGTAACCGACAAACTGAACTCTCGATTTTGAAGGGATGTGTACTGTGGGGGGATAGGGTTATCATTCCGGAAATACTACAGGAAAAAGTACTGTATATGTTGCATGAAGGACACCCGGGTATTGTAAAAATGAAATCCCTGGCCAGGAGTTACATATGGTGGCCAGGGATGGACAAGGATATTGAGACATGGGTGGGAACATGCACTCAATGCCAAAAGTCCAGACCTACCCCCCCCTCCTGCACCTGTTCTCAACTGGGAAACACTGAGGGGCCCCTGGTTGAGGATCCACATAGATTTCACAGGACCCACAAAAGGACATCCATTTTTAATAATAGTAGACGCTTACTCCAATTGGCTGGAGGTAAGCATCATGCACTCCACGACGACAGAAGCCGTCATCAAACAGCTAAGAAAATTATTTGCAACGCATGGGTTACCAGGACCTATTGGTCTCAGACAATGGGCCGCAGTTCACGGCGTTGTCATCAACCGAACAGGGCATACGGCATGCCCTAACAATGCCCGGCCAGCCGGCTACAAATGGACGTGCAGAACGCATGGTTCGGTATACCAAAGAGGCATTAGATAAACTAGACACGGGTGATATCCAAGACAAAATCTATAAAATGCTAACCATCCAACATATAACACCGAACACCATGACTAATAAGAGCCAAGCAGAACTCTTGATGGGCAGGAAACTACGGTCTCACCTGGATAGATTACACCCCACATACAACCCTGAAAAGCCACCAGACTCCTCCAGTAAGTACCGCACATTTACAACAGGGGATCTGGTATACGCAAAAAACCTTATGTGGGACCCACTTTGGATACCGGCTAGAATAACCCAAATAACGGGACCCCGGTCATACAGACTAGAAACAGAGGACAGAAGAAACTGGAAGAGACACATAGAGCAACTGAGGTCTAGAACAATAGAAAGAAACACCGACAACCCTAGGAGCCAAGGAGAAGAACATATGCACACACATGCACCATATCAAACAGACAATAATAAAGCCAGAGAGGGGGGAGATCCCTCAAACACAAATAAAAGGGGAGGGGGAGACCCTCCACTAACACAACAAAAAACAAATCACCAACCAACACCACCAGTAGGCCCGTTGAGAAATCAAAACTACTTACCTGCAGACGACTTCGAAAGAAGGGAGCTGGCAGCGGAAAACCAACACGAAGCCACTCCTGGAAGAAGCAGCCGACCCGACTCAACCAGCCCGGGTAGACCAGGCGGGAGCGGCAGAGCCGACTCAACCAGCCCAGGTAGACCGGTAGGGAGCGGCATGGCTGACTCACCCTTCCAGGAGGTTCCACGGAGAAAGACGGGAGAGACAGCAATCCCGTCCGAACCAGCCGAAGACAACACTGCAACTGAATTGCGCAGGTCAAGTAAGAACCATAAAAGTCCCACCTACTTACGTGACTACGTAATGTAGGTTGGACCAAACCAAGTGGGGAGGGGTGTTATATATTTGCATACTTGTAATACTGCATTATGATTGGTCTGCCAATACTGCCTATTGATTGGTCCATCCTGACTACTTGAATACTGTTTTGTAATTGGTCCGCCTGACGGCGGGAAGTTTAAGGAGCCGTCATTGGCCGCAAGCCGCGAGCAGCCGCTATAAAAGAGGCTGCCGTGGCTCCGGTTTTGTTGAAGTTACTGAGAGCAAATAAAGAGCTGAATTCACACTGGTCTCGAGTCAGATCTGTTCCCGCGACAGAACATCCTCTGTGTTGGGAACACCATGATTAAAGGACTTTTCTCAGAAACCATAAGAAAGAATTGAATAAATGAGTCCAAAAAGGGCCAAAAATCCTATTTTATCAACAATTAAAAGGAAGAAAATGAAAGATAACCAAAGGAATAAATGGTTTTGTACACCATTTAAAAGTGTATCTGCATAGAATAAGTACTAAAAGCAATTAAAAAGAATGACAGCTGACTCAACAGGAGATAAGCCTTTCTGAAGTGCAGAAAACCCTGAGAAACTTATGTCTGATCTCCTTAATGCTTGGCATCTATTTTATTTTTCACTGATATCCACCCCAGGGAGAAAAGCTCATATCAAAGCACCCTCCTCAGAGTTAAATTTGGAACTGCTAGCGCAGACCATCTTAGAATTCTAATTGATGTCGGTTGCCACAGAGTTAGTGTAAAGAGCCAAGCATAAAGAAAAAGAGATGAAATGTGGATAGCAGCTCATTAATCTATGCAGTGTCCAGGGCTTTATTCTGGTCTTTTTCAATCAATGAATTTCTATTTCCATGCCTTCATTCAAAAAACAAGGGATAGGAGAAATGAGGATGGGTTTTTGAACTATTGTTAGAGAAATATTGTTTCTGCCTCTAACTTTGGATGCCTTCTTACTTGGGGAGGGGAAGCTCAATGAAGGGGAACTATTACCATGGCAGTGCATTTTATCTTTCTTTGACTCCAAATTAAATCCCACAGTGAGACACCTATGCTTTTATCCTGTCCTTGCTGGTATATTTATTTAACTAGACTTCAATCTTCCAAGGAAAAGGCAGTTTTCTTTTTGATATATAGGAAGTTTCAAAACAATCAGGCTAGTAGCCAATCTCTCTCATATATATTCTCTAAATTTTAGTCAGATCCTTCCTCAAGGTCTGAGAAAATCTACAAATACTTGGTACCAAAGAGGGTATGGAATAATTCTGCTTTGCTACAGATCTGTACCTGCTTTCAATAAGTTGGTATTTTTTATCTGCCCCAATTAACTGCTGTTATGAATCAAGTATATGCATTTATTAAATCAAATTTGTAAAATCAAAAGTAAGTCATCATCTTTTTAAACAATGTTTTCCCTACTGGAAGGTATATTCTTTTTTTATTTTATTTTTTAAATTTTAATTATAAGAATACAACACGATGCAGCCGTTCTGGCATTACAATTATTATACATATATAAATGTTACTTCACCATTTACAATCCTCTTGTGATGACCCAGGGTGGGATACAAAACAAACACAGTCACAGAAAACAGGTGAAGCCCCTTTTATTCATTCAGTTTGCTTCCAAGCTCCGAATATCTTTTACGGAAGACAAAAAAAATCCCATACAGTTACATGAAGAAGGAAAAAAACAACACAAACCAGGCAAGATAAGGTCTGGAGGATGTCCACGGATAACACACACAGGGAAGGATGCCAAACTCAGAGAGGAACTATAAACTAGATATATTTACATGTTTGCTAGTACACAAGTCCAAACTCTTATTCAGTTGTCACACCTGCAGCTCATGAAGAGGATCAAGGCCCTCTCCTCCCGAGAAGATAGCCTATCTCTCCTCCCCTAGGAAGATCCTGGGTCTGTCTCTTTCCCGCTCTTCCCTGCGTCCCCTGGGCGCACCATTTTTTTAGGAAAAGGCGTGCCGAAGGTGAAATGATCTTCTGTAGCTGCTCAGCCAGCCACTGGCGCGCGGCGGCATCTTTGAAAACAGCCTCCGTGAGCTTCACCGGAAAAGCTCACCAGAGCGCTTACCAAAAAAAAGGCGGGCGCCCGCAACCAGCGCCGTAAGGCTTGTACGGAGGGGGAACCTCCAGAGCCACACTTCCACTCCCTGTCAGCTGTTCCTCCTCTCCCTCAGAGTCAGTCTCCACCAGGGGCATGACACCTCTTGTTTGATACATTGTTTACTAATTATTCCAATCAACATAGCTACTTATGTTCTGACCTTGCCTTCTTCTATGCAAACACTGATAGAATTTATTCCATGTTTCATAGTACTCAGATTCCCCCTTGTTTTTTAATTCAAGGGTTAACCTGTCCGATTCTGCAAAGGCCATAATTTTCCTTATTATCTCTGTTTCTAGCAGTATGCTTTCCTTCTTCCAGTATTGTGCATATATTATTCTAGCCACTGTCAACACATGTACTATTAGATAAATTAAATCCTTCCTATATCCTTCTGGTATTATTCCTAGGAAAAAAATTCCGGTCTAAAAGGAATACACCCTCCAACCATTTATTCCACCCATGTCTGGATCAGTCTCCAATACTTTTTTGCAGCATTGCAAGTCCACCACATGTGAAAAAATGTGCCTAAAACATCTTTGCACTTCCAACAATTTGGTGATAAACTTTTGAACATTATGGAAAGCCTTGCTGGCGGAAGATACCACCTGTAAAACATCTTCTAAAGTTTTTCCTTGTATGCTGTGGCCAATGTTATTTTCTTATTGATGGTCCAATGCTTTTGCCATTTAGCCAATTCAACATTATAACCGATTTTTTTTTGTTTATGCCACCATTGTTTCTTTTACATGTTCTCTGGAATGTATATTCCGACAGGCAGATTTTTAAAATGCCACAAAGATGTCAGTGTTCTGTATGCGTATTGAGAATACTATATTCAAATTAGAACATTTATACACATAATAGGAAAGTTAGTTCAATGGAGATCAACATTAAACCTATACTATCTGACCAAGAGAGGATGGCATAAGTATTTAACCCTAAAAAGGGATGAGAACCTAGAAAATAGCATCCCTTCAAGGTGAGACACTTTATCTTCTAATATTAGGTTGGCCATGTGTGTGTGTGTGTGTGTGTGTGTGTGTGCATATGTATAGTTTGTGCAGATGTATATCCTATTCAGATTATCTCTAAAATCTGGTTTTGTCCACTGTCCTGATTCAGAGTGCGTGATTTATTCCTTGAAATCTTTTAGTTTTTTTATTTGTTGCTGAAGTTTTTTGAGTGGTTGTTGATTTTTCCAGATGTTCTTTTCTGTTTATTTAATTTTATGTTTTATTTTTCATTTTTGTTGTTGGTTTGTAAGCTACCTAGATTTAAAGATTGGTAAATTCTATAAATAAATATTTTAGAAAGCAATCAAAACCTCCCTCTTTTTCAGGGCTTTTGTGTTGGGAATTGGAAAATAGTACTTTAAAAAAAAATATCTAATATTAGGATTTTAATGAACTATAGTCAGCCTAACAAAGGAATGTTTTAATGCAATTACTTCCTGACACTTTTATTAATAGTAAGATAAACTCTTAGACATTTATATACACCTAAAATTAAGATGATACAACCATTTAAAGAATGTGTGAATAGATTATTGTTTAAAACATTTCAGCTGCATGGGCAATAATTCTGTGCAGAAAACACACACTTACACACACACACACACACACACACACACACACACACACTTCACAAACCATAAATATAAAAATGTACTCGTGTGATAACTACAATTCAAACAATGACTCATCTATCAATTTTATCCTAAGCAATAGATGGTACATCATTGAGATAAGGTCACACATTGATACATCGCAAATACCGTGTTTCTCACATAATAAGGTCAGACCTTATTTTTTTTTTGACCCCTGAAAAAACGGCTGGGCCGTCTTTTCGGGGGTGACTTAATTTCCTCCCCCACCTACAGTGGCCCATGTGCACGTATCTCTCCACGAGGCTGCTTCTATCTGCCCATCAAAAGCTCCCTAAAGGACACAGTCCCCAGCTGCTTCGGGCGAGGCGTGGCTGCCCCTGTCCCCTCGCCTTTAGGGCAGACTCTTTTCTGCGGGGGAAACTCCCCAAGTGTGCTCAACAGCCACTTCGATCGGCCGGTAGGAGCGGCCTGGGGCGAGAGCGCACACACACTCCCCTCGCAGCCAGGCCGCTTCTATCTGCCCATCGAAAGCTCCCTAAAGGACACAGTCCCCAGCTGCTTCGGGCGAGGCGTGGCTGCCCCTGTCCCCTCGCCTTTAGGGCAGACTCTTTTCCGTGAGGGGAGCTCCCCAGGGGCGCTCAACAGCCACTTCGATCGGCCGGTAGGAGCGGCCTGGGGCGAGCAGCACACACACACTCCCCTCGCAGCCAGGCCACTTCTATCTGCCCATCGAAAGCTCCCTAAAGGACACAGTCCCCAGCTGCTTCAGGCGAGGCGTGGCTGCCCCTGTCCCCTTGCCTTTAGGGCAGACTCTTTTCCGCGAGGGGAGCTCCCCAAGCGCGCTCAACAGCCACTTCGATCGGCCGGTAGAAGCGGCCTGGGGCGAGAGCGCACACACACTCCCCTCGCAGCCAGGCCGCTTCTATCTGACCATCAAAAGCTCCCTAAAGGACACAGTCCCCAGATGCTTCGGGCGAGGCGTGGCTGCCCCTGTCCCCTCGCCTTTAGGGCAGACTCTTTTCCGCGAGGGGAGCTCCCCAAGCGCGCTCAACAGCCACTTGATCGGCCGGTAGAAGCAGCCTGGGGCGAGCGCACACACACACTCCCTCACCACCAGGCCGCTTCTATCTGCCCATCGAAAGCTCCCTAAAGGACACAGTCCCCAGCTGCTTTGGGCGAGGTGTGGCTGCCCCTGTCCCTCGCCTTTAGGGCAGACTCTTTTCCGCGAGGAGCTCCCCCGCGTCTCAACAGCCACTTTGATCGGCCGGTAGAAGCAGCCTGAGGCGAGCGCACACACACACTCCCCTCGCCACCAGGCCACTTCTATCTACCCATCGAAAGCTCCCTAAAGGACACAGTCCCCAGCTGCTTCGGGCGAGGCGTGGCTGCCCCTGTCCCCTCGCCTTTAGGGCAGACTCTTTTCCGTGAGGGGAGCTCCCCAGGGGCGCTCAACAGCCACTTCGATCGGCCGGTAGAAGCAGCCTGAGGCGAGCGTACACACACACTCCCCTCGCCACCAGGCCACTTCTATCTGCCCATCGAAAGCTCCCTAAAGGACACAGTCCCCAGCTGCTTCGGGCGAGGCGTGGCTGCCCCTGTTCCCTCGCCTTTAGGGCAGACTCTTTTCCGCGAGGGGAGCTCCCCAAGCGCGCTCAACAGCCACTTTGATCAGCCGGTAGAAGCGGCCTGGGGCGAGCGCACACACACACTCCCCTCACCGCCAGGCCGCTTCTATCTGCCCATCGAAAGCTCCCTAAAGGACACAGTCCCCAGCTGCTTCGGGGCGAGGCGTGCCTATGCATCAGGTTCCCAACTGCAAACTCAATGCAACTGCAAGCTCAATGCAATGTACATATGCTGTTGTCAGAATAAATATAAGAGGACCCCTAGATTCCCGCTGCATTTCTGCTTCCTGAGCCATCCCCCCCCCACCTTGATTTCCCACTGCAACCATTTGGATTGCAGGAGGGTTGCTAAAGAAGCTTTTGTCTTCTCTCCCACTCTTTTAAACTTCTCTCTGCAGCCTTGGAAATCCTCTTCTGGCGACTCCATCCCAGCTCCAACCCTGTTTAGTTTCCATCCTAGACAAGCCCCCTCCCAGGTGAGCTCTGGGAATCCAAGGCTTGTCCCGTCCCCCCCCAATCTCTGGCTTGAGCAGAGCAGGCACTGGGGTGGGCAGGGAGGGGCGGAGTGGAGGGGCTCCTGGGTTTTTTGCCTGAGCTGGGTGAAGATCATCCTGGTGGCCCCAAAGGGTGGTCTTTCAGATTGCTTTAATGATTAACAGGACACTTCCCTGAACCCCCACCTCCCTCCAGTGGGGAGGACGGTGTCTTGCTGGGCCCGGGAGAGATGCTGGCTGCATTGCAGAGGAGAAACACTCCCCCCCAAAAAAAGCCCCTTGGGGAAACGTAAATGAATGAATAAACTCAAAGGGTCTTGGGACAACCCCCCCTCCAGGTAAAAAGAGAGAGGTGGCGGAAAAGCAGGGACCTTCAGGTTAAGCACAAGCTGCTACTTCTTCCCTCCCTGCCCTCATTTCACGTTGCCTTTGATCACAAAGCAGATCTTAATGATAAACAACCCTTTTGTAAGTCACCAACTGCATGCCAAATCCCAGCCACCACCCCCAGTGGAACCACAAAGCAACACCCCAATTTATTTAAAATCCACCATTTTAATAAAAATAAATAAACCAAGCCATTTATTCAAATACAGGAACAATTTATTCAAACACAGGAACAATTTATGCAAACATATGTAGGAACAATTTATTCAAAAACAGTTATGTCATCTTCTTCTGGAACATCGTCATAACACTCCAAAGCCTGATTTCCTCCTGTCATCACTTGTGATTCCATTGCCTGTAAAAGAATTGGTCCCAATCGCTGATGTTTAGCAATAGAGGTCTCCTTAAAGGAGTATCTCTTGTCCATGTATCCTGCTCGTAGTGCATTGGCAACACAGGTGTCAGTGATGGTATCCCATGCCTTCTTCACCCAACTCACAACCTCTGCCAGGCTAGGCTTCACAAAGTTTCCTCGTTGGTTTCTCTCTATGCGATTCTCAATATAGTCATTGATTTGTACCTGCAGATTGTCCTTGAATGGTTTGTTTATTGCAATGTCCAGGGTTTGGAGATGTCCTGTCATTCCTGCTGGGATCATTATTTGATCCACTCTTCTTTGTGCAAGGAAACGCTTCATGTCTTTGGCACGGTGAGTGCTGGCTGCATCCCATATTACCATGCCTCTTTGGCCACCTCGCACAACAAGTGGCAGTATTAACTCGATCCACTTCCTTATAACACCCTGTGTGCACCAAGCCTTTTCGGTTTCAAGCACATAAATCCCTGAAACACGTTCAATTTTTTCTTTTTTGCCCTTGGCAATGACAAGAGATGCTACTTTTGTCCCATCCAGGCGAATGGCCAAGATGCATGTAATACGTGCACTTTCGTATCCAGTTGATGGAATGTAAATTGACGAGGCACCCCTCTTATCAATTATCAATTGTTGTTTGAGCCTCTTGGCCCAAAAAAACTGCAGTCTCATCCATCGCAATCATGTGAGAGACATTATATTTGGAGAAATCAATGGCATCAACAAATGATTTAAAAGCAAGTGCCCGTTTGACAATTTCAGCATCTTCTAGCTTGAAGAGCGAGGTGGATCTCCTGAGAGACAATTCATATTGCTGAAGGAAGCCATCCAGCCAGCGATGAGAGGCTTTGAATTCTCCTTGGGTAATTTCAAACTGTGGTGCCATTGCAAGGGCAAATGCTTGAATATCAGCCCTGCTTACAACAAAAGCCTTTGCTCTCCTGTCAGCAATCCATTGAGAGATGGTGTCTTCAAGTTCAGGATATAATGGATGCCGACCTGATCCACACCTGCGCTTCTTGGCATTTCCCTTCTGCACCTGTTGACTGAGGTTATCATACTCAGCTCTCCATTTTCGGACCATACGGAGATGCAACATATTCTCTTTGCAGAAAGCGGTCAGATTCTTACCACGAGAATCCTCCACGATTGCTTTCTTGAATTCCACAGAGTAGCTCTTTCTTTTTAAACTCATCTTCTCTCTAGACCAAAATAAAAATCACTTTAGATCATTAACTCAATTAATCAATTAACCCAAACACATTAAGCCACCTTGGGGTGGTGGCTGGGATTTGGCATGCAGTTGGAGCTGGGATGGAGTCGCCAGGAGAGGATTTCCAAGGCTGCAGAGAGAAGTTTAAAAGAGTGGGAGAGGAGAAGACAAAAGCTTCTTTAGCAACCCTCCTGCAATCCAAATGATTGCAGTGGGAAATCAAGGTGGGGAGGGGGATGGCTCAGGAAGCAGAAATGCAGCGGGAATCTAGGGGTCCTCTGATATTTATTCTGACAACAGCATATGTACATTGCATTGAGCTTGCAGTTGCATTGAGTTTGCAGTTGGGAACCTGATGCATAGGCACGCCTCGCCCCGAAGCAGCTGGGGACTGTGTCCTTTAGGGAGCTTTCGATGGGCAGATAGAAGCGGCCTCGTGGCGAGGGGAGTGTGTGTGTGCGCTCGCCCCAAGCCGCTTCTATCAGCCGATCGAAGTGGCTGGTGATTCTGCCTTCAAGGGAGCTTCTATCGGCTATCAGGGTATCCTAGCCTAGGCTACCTGCAGGGCACTCCTAAAGGCAAGTTTTCTCCCCCCCACCCCCCGCCCTTCCCCCCCCACCCCGTTTCCCCCCATTTCTCTTCACCTCGTGTAGTTCTAACGAACAATGTGAGAAATGGCGGGGAAACGCATGCTTTTAATAGGCCTTAATTTAGGGGGCGGGGCTTAATTTCACCTCCTGCCAATAAAACATGGTGGGGCTTCCTATTGGTGGAGGCCGTATTGTTGGAGAAACACGG
Source organism: Notechis scutatus (assembly GCF_049901735.1). Classification (NCBI taxonomy): domain Eukaryota; kingdom Metazoa; phylum Chordata; class Lepidosauria; order Squamata; family Elapidae; genus Notechis; species Notechis scutatus. The sequence continues at coordinate 262,204,459 of NC_142009.1, read as the reverse complement.
TAGTAGTTTGGCACTATCACATATGTAAATAATAACCTATCACTCTATTAGCTGATCAGCCAAGGAAGTCTGTGAGAGTACTTTACAGACAGATTTCAGGAGCAGTATGACTTGGCATTAATAAACCACAATTATTATATTTGCAAAAACAAATGAAAGGAAGGGATGAAAAAGAAATTGACTGATTATAAGAACTTTATTCACATTTTTCCAGTTTCTATTTTTATTCAGATCATCCTTTGAGAATCCCCAGGAAAAAAAGGCTAGATATATAAAAGCAAGCTAGCGACTTCCTAGTAGCCAAAGTTCAAAGAGGTGTTGGTAACAGAAAGCTTCTGTTAGGCTTTGACTCATCATTAAGAATTCATCCATTGATTGTAAATGATGTTGTTTTAACATGCTCAGGTTCTTTACCTAATAATGCACTTAACATTGTACAGATTAAACTAAATCTCCCAATTCCCTAGTGAAAGATCCCTTTCTATTCTGGTTGATGCCATTCTTTTTTTTTTTTTGGGGGGAGTACCACCCTCATCTTCTGAAACCACAAAATCAGAAGAGATGGGGGGGGGAATCCTTTTTGTCTACAAGTACCAGACAGAGGGTTTCTGAAAATCCAGTGGTCTGGACAGATAGTTTGTCCAAATTAGAATCTCTTTCAATAGAGTCTGCTAGAGCAGCAGATGCAAGAGATTTCCTGCAACTATAAAATTAGGGGAAGGGAGAACAGCATTCTAGTCAAGTCACCTCCACCCTATTTACCTGTTTTAAGGATTCAAATTGGAAAGGGCCCTAGTTTATAAAAGCAATCAATTCCCAAAGTTTAAAATTATAGCACTTCCTGTCAGAATACAAAGAATTCACAGAGACCTGGGATTACCTTGTTCTAAGGTAGCATTCTCTTTGTCTTCCTTAAAGCAAATTAAGTTTTATATCCAAAAGAAGAAAAACACCTTTAAATATTAGCTTGGAGCCATACAATATGAATTGCAATACTGAGGCCTGTTTCTTTACTTGAATACATGGTTGAAGAATGTCTGATTCTATTCTGACAAGAAAGAAAATCCATAGGCAACTAGTAGAGTGTCAAGACCCTTGATTCTAGTAGGTCCATAATAAAGCCCAGTAAAACCTTTTTACAAAGTAAGGGAAGAACTGCTGGTTTAGTCATAAAAGTCTTACCTCTAATGATAGCTAGTATGAGAAGACATATTTGCCATGATTCAGGATCATGAAATGCCCTACAGTGTAGGGCAGGGGTGGGCAAACTACGGCCCGCGGGCCACATCCGGCCCGTTGGTCTGTCCAATCCGGCCCGCCCTGAAAAAAATCGCTGGGTGTGGCGTATTGCCCTGCGCCGCGTGGCCCCCAAAGCTGCAAAACAGTGCGGAGCGCTCTCAGGGTAGGAAAGAAAAGAAGAACTTTGCAAAGGCCTCGGCTGGGAGTTCGAAATCACCTTCGAGTGCGACCTCTCCAAGGTGAGTCCCCGCCGATCCCCCTTTTTCCCGGGCTTCAGGCTTAAACTTTGCAAAGGCAAAGTTTGCAGGCAGGAGCGTCTTCCGGCCGAGGAGCGGGAGCGTTCCGCCTGGCGGGCAGGCGGGCTGCTTGGAGCGGGCTGCTTGGAGCCACCTAAAGCTAGGACGCTGCTGGTGGAGCCTTGCCCTGCCTTGGTGCCCGTTCCCGGCTCGGCGGTCCTGCTCGGGCGGCACTTTAAAAGCCTGCTCCCAGCACCCGAGCAACTTCCCAGCAACTTGTGGCTTCCTTTTTCCTCGCGGGCGCCGCGCCTGGCCCCGAGCCACGCGGGCGGAGGGGAAACCCGAGCACCACCGGGTCGCCTCCTCCAAGCAGCCCGCCCGCCCGCCGGGCGGAACCCTTCCGCCTCCTCCTTAAACTGTGCAAAGTTTAAGCCTGGAAGCCCCGGAAACCCGAGCAACTTCCCAGCAACTTTCGGCTTCCTTTTAACTCGCGGGCGCTCGCGCCTGGCCCCGAGCCGCACGGCAGAGGGAAGCCCAGCGGGCGGGGGCTGCTTGGAGGAGGCGACCGGCGGTGCTCTGGCAGCAGCAACAGGCAGTTCCGCCCAGGCTCCGCTCAGGTGTCCGGCTGGGGCTGTCAGGAGTTGCCACCACCGGCGCAGCTCGCGCGGCTCCAGTCCCGCGTTGCCTTGGGAAAGAAAAGGCAAAACCAGGAGCCGCTGAGCCTGAGCCTCCGGTGCCGCTGCTGCCGTTGCAAAGCACCGCCGCGGCTCTTCCTTTTTGCCTTTCCCTTCCCGAGGCAACGCGGACTGGAGCCGCGCGGAGCCGCACCGGCGGTAGCAACTCCTGACTCAGGGGGCCTCCGAGGGGGGGAAGGAGGAGAAGGGGGCCATTCCCAAAAAATCTTGTGCTGACCCGGCCCGTCTGTCAAATTTTAAAAGTCAATGCGGCCCCGAGCCAAAAAGTTTGCCCACCCCTGGTGTAGGGCCTACACCTAAGCATAATATGGGCACTTTTACCTTAGCATAATATGGCCAGTTTTACCTCCCCCCTCAATTTCCCTGAATATTTGCTATCATGGAAAAGTTTAAGTACTCCTCCCTGAAAGAAAGTGTGACATATAACTAAACGTTGTGGAACATTTTTCCCATTTCCAAGGAAATGGAAATGAAACATTAAAATGGTATCTGTAATGATATGTGGAAATGATCTTAAGAGACAATAGGGAGAGATACTAAGGGAATGATGAGATGAGGGCATAGCCCACAACTGCATAATGGGGAGAGAAAGAAATTCAGAAAAGCATTAAAAGAGATGGTCGGAGATTTGTACTTCCAGACTTGCAAGATTCTGTTAATGTAGCCTTACAATTAAGTATAATTAGCTCAACTGGTCATGTTTCTTGTCTAGAATATCTGGGAAGGCTTTCAGAATTCCTAAATGGTTATCAGTTTAAACCCAGACATGAATCTCCTTGTTTTTGTCTGTGAACTTGCTCCATGAAGTCCACAATTTCTCCCTCACCTGGGTGTCAGTGGTCTAATGTGAGTCATGTATGTTGAGAGATAAATATTTCTGGTTTTAAAATGGTGACAAGAACCAGAACATGAAGAAAAAAAGTTTTCTCAGGCTTCAGCTTTTATATTTCTGAGAGCTAGGAGGTATGAGGAAAACAAATATTCCTTTATTCAAAGAGTACTAACAAGTCAAAAGAAAGTTTTCTTAGTAGCTTTTTAAAATAATGATTCCTGGAAAAATCCTATAGGAACTCTCTCACTGAGCAGAATCTTTAATCAACTTTAAAACATGTGCAATACAATCAAACACATGGTACATACTGACTAGCTAAGATGTTCACATTGCATGGAGTGTGAGCATTACCTAAAAAGTGAAAAAGTGAAAAAAATGTAGGTATATTGATATATTGTATCTCCTATTTATTCTTTATTTTGTACACAACCCATTTCTTTGTTCTTCATGTCTGTGTGATTGGTTCATTTACTGCAGGGGTGTCAAACTCGATTTCATTGAGGGCCACATCAGGGTTGTGTTTGACCTTGGGGGGCTAGGATGGATATGTATGGGGTGGGGATAGCCAGCTCAATGTCTCTTGTCATCACCCATGTCGGGGGCACCTGTGGTGGCCCGTGGTGTTTCTGTCAGTGAAAATAGGCTCCCGAGCTCCATTTTTGGCTGAGACAGCCTCCTGCAACCCACATCGCAGGCTGGTCCTTCGCTGTTTCCAGGGTGGCCCTGTGGGCAGATCTACGCACCCATGGGCCAAATCTGTCCCCCGGGCCTTGAGTTTGACATCCTGATTTACTGTAATGGTACTGGGTCTATTTTCTAATAGCACTGACATTTTATACAACATAGCAATAAGTTGATGCTATCTGAATATCTGCAAAGTCTGAAGATACTCCAGATTGTTTTGATCAGTTTAGACTTGCTGCCCCTTCTAATAGGTGTCTCCAAAGTTGAAATACTTCAATTACACATAAGAATGTCTTGCTAAAAAAAACATACCTTTTGAATAAAAGGAACAAGGCAAAAGAACATGTCTCAAATCATTAACTGCCTAGAGGACAATAGCTCTGAGTGCAAAATTAAAAGCATTCATTTGAACAACAAAGGGACAAAAGGAAGGACTGAAAGGTGAATTCTGACTTTAATGCCACTAATACCTGCTATACATCAAAACACCATTTCAATGGGACTTTATCATTGGGGGGTAAATTAAAATTTATGCTTCAGGTTATAAAAAAATAGTAGCAAAGTCCCAATAAAGTTACAAAATCTCTCAAATACTGGATTTGTTTGACATTTTTTGAAAGGTATTAGAATAGTATTTTAGTATGGCTCATCTACTGTAGATGCCAGCTGAAGAAATATGATATTCCACCAAATCTAATACAGGGGGATCTAAGGTATTTCTCTCCAGTTTAACATACAACTTGTGCAGACGAAGACATTCAAGGACAATCCTGACATGTTTAATGAGTGTAGCTGTAGTTTCAGCATAAATAAAACATGTCACCGAAGGAAAGTACTACAAAAGAGTCTGAACTGTCATGCATAACCTTATATATAAATCTCATGAATGATAGAAGGGGCTGTGGACCAAGCCAAAACAAATCTCACTACATTCACTTTCCATAATGTGTGTCAAAAATAGCTAAATATTCATGACCCTCTTTCAAATGATATGCCTCTTTTTCAGTGGTGGGATTCAAAATTTTTTACTACCGGTTCTGTGGGTGTGGCAGAGGAAGGATATTGGTGTGTGTGGCAGGGGAAGGATATTGGAAAATCTCCATTCCCTTCCCACTCCAGGGGAAGGCTACTGTAAAATCCCCATTCCCTCCCCACCCCACTAACCTGCTTTCCAGCTCCATTCTCCTCTGCAGGGCAACAAAAGAAGACCCAGCCAATCAGCTGGGACTCAGGAGGCAGAGAATAGATGGGGGCAGGGCCAGTCAAGGTGGTATTTGCTGGTTCTCCAAACTACTCAAAATTTCTGCTACCGGTTCTCCAGAACTTGTCAGAACCTTCTGAATACCACCTCTGCTCTTTTTGAATTCAGCTTAATAAAACTACCCCCACCCACTTGCTTGTTGCAACCATTTCAAAAATTCAGACATGAGTGGGAGGAAGTAAGTCATAGAGTTCAAAAGTCTGAAGTCATGACCCACTCTGACAGAGATAGAGAAAATAAGATGGGCTGAAACTGAAATGGAGAGGATCATATCAACCCTGTAAATTGTGATCAGTACATCTCTTTAAATAAGCCAACTGTTAAGCAACCACAAGGTAATGTTGTGTAACAGGATCTAACCTTCTGGAATCAAGTCATAGTCACAAAAATAATATGGTGAAGAACAACAGGTGTAGTTCTTTTACAAAAATGTCAGCAAAATCACAATACTGTCAGAAGCATCTTGGTAATCAAATAGGAAAGAGCAAATGGTGTCTTGTGTTCTGCAGCTACTGTTTTTAGCAATTCAGGGAATTAAACATTGTTCTTTAATCCCAGCAAATCTCTCAGTAATGGGCTTAGAGCCAATTCATTGCCAAACTATGGGACATACAAGGAAAGAGTTTAAATAGAATTGTAAAGTTGCCTGAAGATTGAAGATTTAAAGGTGAAGAGAACAAATATGTTCAATAATAGCTCTAGACAGCAAGATCCTTTCATCAATCTCTTCATATAAATCAGGGGTGGGTTTCTACCAGTTCTGTCCACCTGTGAAGTACCCGTAGCTCTGAAGACCAGCAGACATAGAACCGGTTCTATGTCTGCTGATGTTTTTGCCCCCCCCCCCCGGATCTTACCTGATCTTTATTTCCTGATTTTTCAATTTCAGCTGCCGAACGAGGCACAGCTGCAGTTTAAAAAGCAGGAAAAGAGGGCTGTTTCAAAGGCTGCTTCTCTGCACGCAGCGTGCTGATGACGATTTACAGGCATGCGGCTCACAGCGTGCAGAGAAGCAGATCATAAATAGCCAAACCTCATAAATCCCAAACCGGTAGTTAACCCTGTCGTATTCCACCCCTGATATAAGTGGATCTAATATCTATGTAGGCAAGACATATTTCCATGGAAAAATCATGCAAATGAAATTTGGCCTTAGATCCAGAATTCAGGTGAGCAGAACAACACATGTTAGAGCCCAATTCTCAGCTGGTTCTCTGGATGATCGTAGTTTCAAGATACAAGCCAACAAACATCGAGGTTTGAAGTACTTTAATGTTTTAGCAACACACATCCCATCTGGCAAGAATGGTCAAATTCCAATCCAGGTGTTATGTATTAAGAACCTGCCTGCAGTTCTCCTTCTGGTCCGCCATCTGAGCGGGAGCGCCGATCGCTCCCATTGGCTGATGCCGTTTGACAGCCGGCTATAAAAGGGAGCTGTCAAACGGCATCAGCTGTCGCCGCCAGCTGGCTGTCAGATTGCCTCTGAAGCCGCAGCGACCCTTTATTCATTGAATAAAGTATGTTAGCCTAGCCTTGGCTCAGTCTCCCTTCTGTAACCGCCGCTCCACAACACTGGCGACGAGGGCGGGATACAGTAAAGACGTCCAGGTGAAACAATTGAGCCGAAGTCACACAGAGAAAGAGCTGAAGCCGCTAAGTGCTGATTGAAGTCACCGCCACCGGCGCTCTCCAAAAGAGCGCGAACTTCAAAGCTCCGCAGCTGAGGAGCCGAACGCCGCTGACAGGCGCTACTGAAACGCTTTTCTAAAAGCGACCTCTAATTTTTTCCTCACCTAGCAGACCCACTCTGCCACTCCAATGGCATCTACGCTGACTTTCCCACATTTCCAGCCAGGAACAGAGACTTGGGAATCTTACATTAACAGATTTGAATGTTTTTTAAATGCCATAGACTTGTCTAGGGCTACAGACCTGAGGAAAAGGTCTTATTTTTTAAGCTTCTGTGGGGCTACAGTTTTCGACACTGCCTCAGCACTAGTGTCACCACGACCCATTAAGGCTATTCCCTGGGAAGAGTTGAAAGAGATTTTATCCAACCACTATTCCCCAAACCCTCTCAGATAGCTAGGAGGCTAGTTTTTAGGAGAAGGGTTCAAGCTGAAGGGGAAACCGTGAGCCAATATATGGCAGCCCTAAGATCTGCTGCCATACACTGCGGTTTCAGGGATTACCTTGAGGACATGCTACTGGACCAAATAGTGGGTGGAATTAGGGATTTGAAGCTCCAGAGAAGGCTGTTAGCAAAGAAAGATCTAACTTTATCCCTAGCCATTGAAGAAGCTCAGGCTGCTGAGCTATCTGAAATATCTGCAGCTGAGATTCAGGGAGCTACCCAAAATCAAGGGCAGGCTACAGTCCATTATGATGAGATATCCCAGGAGGAAATAGAAGAACCATTAGAAGTAAATCGCCTCACACACCCCAGAACACCTTTAGCTCCACCAAGGAGAAACAACAACCAGTTCACCAAACAACAGCCCCCTTGTACAAGCTGTGGAGGTAACCACCTTAGATCCAATTGCAGGTTCAGGAATGCTATTTGCCTGAACTGCCAGAAAAAGGGGCATATAGCCAGAATTTGTCAAGCTGAGCAAGCCCCCTTCCAAAGATCTCGAGTCTCTGCCTCATCCCAAAGGCAAGTAAAAAGCTGCTATACCTGTCATCACGCGGGCAGTTTCTCCACGAACCCTAACAAAATAAGCGTTTCTCTCCTTCTAGAAGATAAGCCCTGCCACATGGAGGTGGACACCGGGTCAACCCTCTCCATCATCGCTTGGTCCACGCTGAAGAAGATTCTACCTTCGTTCCCAAGGAGGAAGCTGACTGCCTGCCACCTGAACCTTCGGGACTACCAGGGAAAGACCATCCCGGTCCTGGGTAAGGGAAGATTCCTTATTCAATTCCAAAACTTTAGAGGTTATTTGCCACTGGTAGTTGTTGATGGTGCCCTACCTAGCTTGCTAGGACTGGATTGGTTCCCTGCCCTAGGTCTTAACATCACAGGGATTCACTCTGTCAAAAACTCTGAAGTTGATGCCCTTTTTAATGACTACGCTGATGTCTTCAGCAATGACCTGGGCTGTTATACGGGCACCCCCATATCCTTCAATGTGGGTCCACAAGCCACCCCTATCCGTTTGAAACCTAGAAGGGTTCCCTTCGCCATTAGGCCCAAATTAGACGCTGAGCTAGACAAACTCATTAATCAAGGAGTTTTGGAACAGGTAGATTTTGCTAAGTGGGAAACACCCATAGTCACCCCTTTAAAAAAGGATGGTAGCGTGAGAATTTGCGCGGACTATAAGACGTCCATCAACCGTTTCCTTCAAGTTATCACATACCCAGTGCCTGTTATTCAACACCTGCTTCACACATTTGAGCCAGGCATAGTTTGTGCAAAATTGGACATGTCCCAGGCATACCAACAATTCCCTGTGGACCAGCACACTGCTGACCTCCAAACCATAGTAACACACAGGGGCGCTTTCAGATGTAAACGTTTACAGTTTGGGGTCAGTGTTGCCCCAGGCATTTTTCAATCACTCATGGAAAGAATCCTCCAGGGCCTACCCGGGGTGGTTCCATACTTTGATGACATTTTAGTATCGGCCTCTAACAAGGCACAACTGCTACTCAGAGTAAGGTCTGTTCTTGACAGATTTAGACTAAATGGGCTCAAATTAAAAAAAGATAAATGCACCATAGCTACCAACCAAGTAGACTTCCTGGGTTAGGGTTAGGGTTGATGCCTCTGGAATTCACCCCATAGAAAGTAAAGTCAGGGCCATTCACGAGGCACCCACTCCCTCTAACAAAACTGAATTACAGGCCTTTTTAGGGCTCCTAAATTTCTATGCATCCTTCCTACCCCACAAAGCCTCTGTAGCTGAGCCCCTACATAGGCTCCTAGACAAGGAGGTCTCCTGGCACTGGGGACATAAAGAAGCCAACACTTTCCAGGCAGTGAAGTCGCTGTTAACTTCAAACGCAGTGTTAGTTCAATTTAACAAGGACTTGCCTCTAGTACTCGCCGCTGATGCCTCACCTTTTGGGATAGGAGCAGTTTTAAGCCACAGACTTTCAAATGGATCTGAGGCACCCATTGCCTATTTTTCAAGAACATTCTCTGCTGCTGAGAGAAATTACAGCCAGATCGATAAGGAGGCTTTGGCAGCTGTAGCTGCTGTAAAAAAGTTCCATGAGTTTCTCTATGGCCATTTTTTTGAACTGGTAACTGACCACAAACCTTTGTTAGGACTGTTAGCTGGTGACAAACAAACCCCACAGGTACTTTCCCCGAGAATGACCAGGTGGACACTTTTTTTGGCCGCTTATTCATACACCTTGATCCATCGTCCTGGAATAAACCTGAGCCACGCAGATGCCCTCAGCAGGTGCCCCCTGCCTACACCAGTCGAGGACCTAGCTCCCATCCACACAATCTTCAAGTGCATGGAACTGGACCTCCCACTTTCAGCCGGGGATGTTGCTGCGCACTCAAAAAAAGATCCATTGATTTCCCAGGTCCTGGACTGGGTGGGGAGGGGGTGGCCTGATATATATATACAATTTGCCCCTGATTTAATCCCCTTTAGGATCCGCAAGCAGGAGTTGTCTGCAATACAGGGCTGTCTGTTATGGGGGACAAGGGTGGTCATTCCTGCCTCCTTGCAAGAACCAGTTCTAAAAGCACTGCACGAGGGTCATCCGGGCATGGTAAGGATGAAGGCTTTGGCCCGCAGCTACGTTTGGTGGCCAGGACTAGATGCCCAAATTGCCAGCTGGGTCAACGCATGCCAGGCCTGCCAGGCAACAAGGGCAGCTCCACCCATAGCTACACCCACCAGATGGGAAGATGCAGGGGCACCCTGGGCCAGGCTACATATTGACCTAGCTGGCCCCATGCTGGGGAAGACATTCTTGGTGGTAGTAGACTCGTTTTCCAAATGGACTGAAGTAGCCATGCTGTCTTCCACCACAACTCAAGCCATCACTAGGGTTTTGACCAGACTGTTTGCTACTCATGGACTGCCAGACACCTTGGTGTCAGATAACGGGCCTCAATTCAGCTCTAATGAATTTGCCATCTTCACTGCCAACCTGGGCATCAGACACGCCCTTACAGCCCCCTTTCACCCCGCCAGTAATGGGATGGCAGAGAGGGCTGTTAGGTCGGCCAAGGAAGTTTTGGCCAAACTGAGGCAGGAAGACTGGCACTCCAAGCTGTCCACTTACTTACTCACGCAACATGCCACGCCATGCCCCACAACCAACAAGTCACCTGCTGAACTTTTGATGGGCAGGCGACTCCGAACCACCCTGGACAGGTTGCACCCCTCTACTCCCCCAGCACACCCCTGGCATCTGACAGCCATGCCAGGGGCTTTGCCCTGCAAGACCTGGTTTATGCCAGGAACTATGCAGGGCACCCGTTATGGCTGCCAGGGCGGATAGTTTCTATTACAGGGCCCAGGTCTTACAGAGTCCTCCTGGAAGATGAGAGAACCTGGAGGAGGCATATCGACCAGCTCAGGAGACGCTGGACCTCGCCTGCCGCCGAGAGCCTGGACAACCCGCCGCCGAGCCACCCGGTCTACTCGCCGCCTGCTGCAGCCGTCCCGCAGAACTACCCAGTCTACCAGAGGCCCACTTCCCAGCCAACCGACCACCGCAGGAAAACTCACCAGATCAGCCTCCAGATAGCAGGTCCGGATCGGCTGTCGACCCTCCTCAGACGCCTGGCACCGCCAGAGAAAACAGAGACTGTGCTGCAGCCCCAAGCCTCCAGAGCCGCGGAGGACAAGCCGCGAACAAAGGCCGCCATTGTGGCTACAGGACTACGCATGCGCGCGACCAGGGGAAGGAGTGTTATGTATTAAGAACCTGCCTGCAGTTCTCCTTCTGGTCCGCCATCTGAGCGGGAGCGCCGATCGCTCCCATTGGCTGATGCCGTTTGACAGCCGGCTATAAAAGGGAGCTGTCAAACGGCATCAGCTGTCGCTGCCAGCTGGCTGTCAGATTGCCTCTGGCTGTCTGATTGCCTCTTTATTCATTGAATAAAGTATGTTAGCCTAGCCTTGGCTCAGTCTCCCTTCTGTAACCGCCGCTCCACAACACCAGGTTAATGCTAGGAGTGTTTGCCTTCCAGCTAACTTTATAGTATTACCCCACCCATCCAATTGCAGCTAGCTCTTGCAGACCACCCTATTCTATATCCCCAATTATCTCTCATTAACAAAGATGTCTATCTCGAATCCCATGTCTTGCTGCCTAGTCCACTCTTATTCCTACCTATCACTGATACCCCTCTAATCCCTTTGTCCACCCTGCAAAATGAAGAATCCTTCCCCTGGCAAGAGCCGGTACACTCCCAAAGTGCCTGTTGCTGGTGGGTGTCGAATTGGAGCTCCCCAGTATGCTGTAGCCATGTCATCTGGGGATGGGAATTCCACACACAGCCGCCAATAGGGATTCCCCATGCAGCCACCAACTCCCAACCAGCATTGTGACACAGTGACACATCAGGGAGCACCACATCAGGAAGCACATTGCTAGCAGGATCCGAGGTTAGTGCGTACGAAGCCCAACAGGCTGCCCCCTCTATCACAGGTCTACCTGAAAAATGAAAACAGATATGTGAGATTACAATTATCACATGCACTGCCTCCCACCTTCCTTCATAGAATATGTCTGGTGAAAATGGCTTCATAGCTGAGGAGCATGCACATCAGAATGAACCACCCATGAGGCGTCCGCAAGGGGATACCCTTTCCATCAAACCAAGTATTGTAACATAACTCTATGCTTCCGAAAGTCCAGGATGTCACCAATTTCATAATGGTCGTCCCGTACTGGACTGGGTGGTTTAGGTTGGAGGTCAGTTTGTTCTCTATTGGCAGGTTTGATTAGACTAATGTGAAAAACAGGATGCACTCATTTAAACCGTGAAGGTAGTTTTAACTGCAGGGTGACAATTGATTACCATCACTACTGAAAATGGTCCCACATATTTTGGACCCAGTTTTTTTACATGGGTTAGGTATAACATTGATACCAAATATGGTTTGGGTGAATAAATATATAAAACTTAGATATCATGGTTTAAGTGCTTATCACTTTAAGCACAATGCTGCAGGCAATTAGCCGATTAAGGGTGCAGTTAGAAGTTACAATATAAGGAAGCATTAGAAGCTGGAAAGCTTACTGCGACTAACTGTGTCTTACTGCGACTAACTGTGTCTTACTGTGACTGTAACTGTGCCTGTGACTGAGATGATACTGTCTGCTACTGTTTGCTGATTTACTGCGGAATTCAACTGTTCTACTGTTTGAGCGTCTTGCTGAATATCCAGCGATTGTTCCTCTGGAGAGAGGCACCGGAGGAGGAGAAGATATCTTTATCGGCTGATAAAGATATTGTAAGGACTCTTAACTTGGACTGTAATAGTGAGTCTTACTGGATGGAAATATAGTGAATGACTAATGGACTGAATGACAATGCTTTAAACTCTAAATGGATTAAAAACTATTTAAACTACAAAGAAGTGTTTGTGTTCAGTGTGTGTATACTCTGGGGCCCTTCCGCTCTCGTTTTGGCTGCCTGGCTTGACTACTGCTGCAATACTCTGCTAGGGGTTAATCCCCAAACACTAACACATGGGAGTCCCATATTTAAATATAGAGTAGGGTAGAAAGGTACACAAGATCCCCAACCCTAAAAGACTTTTTATCGGCCTGTTTTTTGCATGCAATAAAAGCATCATGCAATGCTTTCTGTTCTGACTTCCAGGTTTCCTTCAGTCTTTCTGACCATTTGGTAATGGTTGTTGGTCCCTGAGTATTGTGCGGCCATTCCGGAATTGATACAAATTCCATGCCATTTACTATCCGAAATGGGGTCTGTCCTGTACTGCTATATGTGGTGTTATTAAATACTACCTCAGCAAAAGGTAGCAATTTGGACCAATCATTTTTCTGATAGGACACATAGCAGTGTAGATACCATTAAGTTGATTCATTAATTTGTTCAGCAGTGTTGTTTGTGTTTGAGTGGTAAGCAGTACTTAACCCCTGCGATGAACCTATCAACTGGATAAATTCCCGCCAAAACCAGGCAGTAAACTGCACCCCTCGATCTGATATGATCCTTCTTGGCACCCCATGTAGTGTGTATGTATGTGTCCACTCTTATTCCTACCTATCACTGATTCCCCCCAGTCCCCGTGTCCACCCCATGAAATGAAGAATCCTCTCCCTGGCAAGAGCCCAAAGTGCCTGTTGCTGCTGGGTTTCGAATCAGAGCTCCCCGGTACGCTGTAACCATGTCATCTGGGAATGGGAATTCCCCACACAGCTGCCAATGGGGATTCCCCATGCAGCTGCTGACTCCCAACCAGCATCGCAACGCAGTGACACATCAGGGAGTATCACATCAAGGAGCGCGTTGCTGGCAGGTTCTGAGGTTAGTGCATACAGAGCCTGACACCAATTGAGATCAAAGTATAAAATGTTATTAGAATAGAATAGAATAGAATAGAATAGAATAGAATAGAATAGAATAGAATAGAATAGAATAGAATAGAATAGAATAGAATAGAATAGAATAGAATAGAATAGCTTTATTGGCCAAGTGTGATTGGACACACAAGGAATTTGTCTTGGTGTAAATACTCTCAGTATACATAAAAGAAAAGATACATTCATCAGGAGTTGAGAATCATAAGGTATGACACTTAATGATAGTCATAGGGTACAATAAGCAATAAAATCATACTAGGAAACAGTCAATATAGAACGTAAGGATACAAGCGACAAAGTTACAATCATACAGTCACAAATGGGAGGGGATGGGTGATAAGGAGTGATGAGAAGATTAATAGTAATAGTGCAGACTTTGTAATAGTTGAACAGGATTGAGGGGATTATTTGTTTAGCAGAGTGATGGCTTTCAGGAAAAAAAACTGTTCTTGTGTCTAGTTGTTCTGGTGTGCAATGCTCTATAGCATCTTTTTGAAGGAAGGAGTTGAAATAGTTTATATCCAGGATGTGAGGGGTCTGTAAATATTTTCACATCCCTCTTTTTGACTCAGTACACAGGTCCTCGATTGAAGGCAGGTTGGTAGTAATTGTTTTTTTCTGCAGTCCTAATTACTCTCTGAAGTCTGTGTCTGTCCTATTGGGTTGCAGAACAAAACCAGACAGTTATAGAGGTGCAGATGACAGACTCAATCATTGTTCTGTATTAAGCTGTCTTGCACATTTGAGCTCACCTAAATTATTGAGGTTCCCTTTCCAAGTTCTTGAAAGAATACCTAGCTTATTTCTTGAGAAATCTAATTTAGGAGAATCAGGTCACTTACTTCCAATATAATTCAGAAGCAGGAGAACTTACCCAAGCAACTTGCAATTTCCCCCGCTGGCTTTCTATTGACTTTCTCTTGCAAGCTTTTCACAAGCAAAGTCTGTGCAGAAACCAGCAGGAATTTGCAAGTCCAAGGCATGTAAGTATCTGTTGCCAGGTGAGGAGTGAACGAGTAGATGTATGAGGATGCAGCAAAGGTTAAGGAGAGTGCACAGGGATGCCAGGGGGTTCCCAAGAAGCCCAGCAAGGGTCAGGGACAGTGCATGAGAGGGTAGTGCCAGTTGGGATGGTTGCATTAGGATGCTGGTTGGTGATACATGGAGGCACAGCATGGATTGGGGGATATATTTTAGGACATTGCATGGGTCAGGATGGGTGTGCTTAGGTTCATGAGTGGCTCATGCAGCAGAACAACTGGAAGAGGGTATTAAGTAGGGTATAGGGTGGAGGAACTTACCTGAACAGTTTGCCAACATTCCTGCTGGCTTACCCATTAACTTTCTCCCTGCAAGCTTCCCACAAGCAAAGTCAGTGGAGAAGCCAATAGGAAGTTCAAAATCTCACTCATTCCATCTATTGTTTTGCCCAGCCATGGTCTTTCTATTGATCTTTTTAGGTGAGTAAATATCTCTGAAATGATGACACAACTGACGCAATGACACAATAGGTCATTTTATAGATACAAATAGCATTTGTTTCAACTGCTTCCTTCTGTTATTATAATGGCTTATTCACGCCAGTTGTCTGCTGGCTATATTTGTTGAAATATTAGATAGGGAGCATTATCACCAGTATATAGAAACTGTATATTTTTTTCACTGCTACAATAGTTATGGAAACATTAGCATTTCACAAGACACAGAAAGATAATTATCAGCTAAAGCCTTTAAGGAAGCAAAAACACTGCTGTAGTGATTTTTAATTTACATAACATTTCCTCTCTCTCTTGTAAAGAAATATTAAAAATGAATATGTCTGCTTTGTATTACACTATCCTGTTCACTATTCTGCAAATGTTCATTAATATGAGTGGTTCATTATTCTATTTAACCAACATGTAGATATAGATAATTTATATTATCTTGTCCATGTTTTCACATGCTTTCTGGTTAGGTTAATCTAGCAGGTGTGTTGTATGAAGATCATGTAAATGTTTATTTATTTCACTTTTGAAAAGGTTTGACAGGCATTTGTAGAAAAAAATATTTAAAAGGTTCTATGATGCACTTGCAGTTGCAATGGCTTTTTTCCTGTTTATCACATATCTATATTTTCATGCATATTTTCATAATAAATAAATGTTTCTGCTAGTTTGTGTAGGAAAGAAGAGAATAAAAATTATTTGTTCTCACCTAAAAAGTTCTAATAGGACAGAAAGGAATGGCCAGGAATGGGCTGGCTTTAGACATGGACACTTAAGAAGCCATTATAGAAATCTCAAGCAAGAAGAATGAAAGAAAACCGGAATTGAAGCAAAAGCTAGTTACCAGGGTTCCGACAGATGCCCTAATTAAATAAGTAAGTTGGAGAGTTTCTGATGTTAAAGAACTATGAATTTAATAAAGAACAGTGTGGACTGATAAACATTATTTATTGGACTGTGTTTATTAGTTCAAGGGCAAATTTTGGTAATTCTTTTCTTAAATCTAAAATACAGTTAGGAGTACAAACAGAACTGTCGGTGCCAATCTCTTGAGAAATTTATAATTTTGGAAATGATAGCAGGATAGAAAGAGAATGACCTGCAGGAAGACTCAATTACAGCAGCAATGGATTTACCATTGGAAGACCTGGGGACAGATCTATGCCTATGATGGAGTATACATCTGCATCAGCTGAGAAGGACGATTTTGACAACTCAACTTTTCCATAAAAACATTTGGATCAAGTGTTTGTACAGTTCTAAGCTGGAGAGAGGAGTGGAGAAGAATTTCAGGATATATCTAAGTTTAGAAAGTTACAGCTTTATTATGGTAAGATTCTGTCTATTAGATGTAAGTAAATAAAGGATTGTACTCTCACCACTCTGGGTTTGGGCCTGACAGTGTGCTTGCTAAAAGTTAATACCAACCTAATAGAATCATGAATGGATAGAGGGGGAAATGCATATATAACTTTGCAAAAGGAGTTAGAAGCTTATGGCCAAGATTGTTGGGCTTACATGTCAAATGGAAGAAAGAGTAAAACAGTTATTGCAAGTACGTCCCAGTTTTAGATTCATGAATACCCTCAATGTGGGGAGCAGTTTAATTGATTGAAAAGTTAACTGCTCAAGAGCCCAAAGATGCCAAGCAAAGATATTGCAGAGTTTGGGAAAAAGCCCATAGTTGGGGATGCAGATCCCAAGGAGAAAGTCAAACTTCAAAAAGTGAATTAGCTTAGAGACACAACAAAGGGTCAAGAATTAAAAAACACCCAAACAAAAAGCAAAGGAGAATAGAAAAGTAACAGGAAGAAAATTGTGACAAAACTGGATGTTAGACTAAAGCCTGTCCCAGAAAATGTCTACTACCTTATCTCTCCAGCAAAAATTTCAGCACTATATAGGAATGGTAACTAGAATGGCCAGGAAGCAGAATGACACCTGGATACTGGCAGTAGGAGAACTTAAGTGAGGCCATGTTTGGTTTAAAAAATGAGCTGGATTGGGTAAGATGGAAGAGTCTAACTGAAGATTTTACACACTGGTTCATTACCTACAAATTGTTTGTGCAGAGTTGCCTTAGGTGCGATGTGCGATTATACAAATTTGATAAATAACTAAATAATTAGAAATTATTATTATTAATAATAATAAATAAGTAAATAAACATTCAGGAAAACCAAACTATTCACTAAGTTCTGACTCAAAGATTGCTCACTGTAACACAGATGACAAACACACAACATTCTTCCTGGAATAGTGGTATATAATCTAAGTAGCAGAAGGATAAACTGGCTTATGAGAAGTCCCTGTACTTATCCTATGCATCATAGTGTGTCTCCATTACTACAATTCTCATATGCTGCCACCCGTATGCATCTGAAGGAGATGGCTGGTTCAGGAATGTGAAAATAATAAAGTGAAACAAAGAGACGTGAAGCAAAGTAAAATATCTATGACATTCCAACCAGGCACTTTGTGTCATAGAAGCCATGCTATTAGCTTTATTGAAGCTGTATCATGATATAATTCATCTTGCCAGGTTGCTTTGCATCCCTCCAACAGACCCCTCAAAACTTCCAGTAGCTTGAACAGACTTCTATGCTTGTTTCACATGAGCATCAAAGTCCCTTCTGGGACAGCAGCTATGCTTTGCCTGTTAAAAGTAGGAACTGACTCTGCTTTGTGCAGCCTCCAAGTGGTGCTTTTCTCAAAGCAGTGTTCAAAGACTTCAATAGCTTATTGGTCATTTTATATGTAGACAGCTATATTTTCCTTAACAGAAGACAAAAACTGCACTGAAATCATTATTTGATTGAAAAGAATATCAAATGTTAAATTAGACATTCAGTATCATTTTATTCTTGATTAAAGCAAAGTGCCATAATAAGGGTAATATTGATAACATAAACTACGCAAAAGGCTGAAAGCTCTTTAACTGAAAAAGAATTAGATTAGTAATGTGATATATCACTGGACTTAAAAGCACTTTATACTATCCTAACTGTTTCCCCCTATGCCACTTAGAAATAGTTCTTCTAGATCAGTCTCAGTTTTAACTTTCCTTCCCCTACATATTTTAAATTAATATTGTATGGCCTTGAAGTACCCTTAGGTCATTTCAGTACAAATGCACACCTACACGCTTGTCAAAATCAGTGGGATTTGGTCTCTGTGTTTAAATTTTATCAGAGTGAGTATTAGATGGAATTACAATTAGAAAGTAATGCTGCTGGCAAGAGGTTTGATGATTTAGATACTTCTAAATTAGAATAGCTAGATGTTTTATTTTAAAATGTATTCCCACCCCACCCCACCCACACCCACACCCATTAGGTTTTTTATTTTATTTTTAGATTTTATGCAAGGTGCCTAGAAGTGTCTTTAAAATGGATTGGGTATAAATGTAGATAGATAGATAGATAGATAGATAGATAGATAGATAGATAGATAGATAGATAGATAGATAGATAGATAGACAGACAGACAGACAGACAGACAGACAATCAAACCATAAACAAATGTGCTTCTGGATTGAGGGAAGGGAATTTGAATGAATAACTGTAAATATTAGCACCATATTTTTGCCATTAAAAGCTGATGTGTGAATTGAATATTTAAGAGTTGGATGAACCTTCATAATAACTCAGAAGGTGGGATAGAAGTTGCGCAAAAAAAGGAAACATAGCAAAACTTTTCCATGCTCATTATGACTGATCAAAGTCCCAGCTAGAACTACGATAGATTGAATCAGCAGAAGGACACCTGTTGTGTATAACCATAAAACATTATCGGTATATTTTGAATTACTCTCCTTTATTAGTTCTTCTTTGATAAGGTTTCTATAATTTCCAAATTAAAAAAAAATCAGAGGAAATCCCTAGGGAGAAGAAATTCAGAATGTTAAAATGAGTATACAGATGGTGCTCCACTTATTATCACATTTGGGACCAAAATTTTATCACTGAGCCAAACAATTGTTAAGTAAGATGCTCATATGATCCCTTTGTTCAATGATGACTATCACAGGTCTCCCAGTTGCAGTGGTTTAGTGACTGCATGGGTCATTAACTGGATAGAGTGAAAGGGGTTTATAATGATTTGACACTGCTAACTCAATATGGCCAGCAGGGGAAGGCCTTCTCATCACGACTCCTTATTGCCAACTCGCTACTGCCATCTCTTTATGTGACATCTCAGCACCATAAATTTGCTGCAGGACAACTCACTGCAGGTGCTTGGTTAAGAACTGGAAGGAAGGGTGTTAGGTATAACATTGATACCAAATATGGTTTGGGTGAATAAATATATAAAACTTAGATATCATGGTTTAAGTGCTTATCACTTTAAGCACAATGCAGCAGGCAATTAGCCGATTAAGGGTGCGTTAGAAGTTACAATATAAGGAAGCATTAGAAGCTGGAAAGCTTACTGTCTGTCTGTCTGTAACTGTGTGCTGCTGCGACTAACTGAGATTACTGACTGTGAGTGCCTGTGACTGAACTGTTATTGTTTGCTACTGTTTGCTGATTTACTGCGTAATTCTACTGAATATCCAGCGTTTGTTTCTCTGGAGAGTGAAACCGAGGAGGAGAAGATATCTTTATCGGCTGATAAAGATATTGCAAGGACTCTTAACTTGGACTATACTAGTGAGTCTTACTGGATGGAAATACTGTGAATGACTTAATGGACTGAATGACAATGCTTAAACTCTAACTGGATTAAAAACTATTTAAACTACAAACAGTGTTTGTGTTCAGTGTGTGTATACTCTGGGGCCCTTCCACTCTCCTTTGGCTTCCTGGCTTGACTACTGCTGCAATACTATGCTAGGGGTTAATCCTAAACATTTTTCGAACGCATCTTCAGAGGAATGGAGATATGTTAGTTCATTTAAACTGTATGAAGAGCATTTTTCACGATTTGCAAGAAAAAGAGCTTATATTTAATGAACTGCAACAAGTCTAAATAATATTATCTTCATTAGATCAAAGCTATGATGACTATGTGACTTCGTTAGAGGTATTGCCAAAAGAAAGCCTCTCATTAACCGAGATTACAGGCAGGCTACTAGAAGAAGCCAGAAGAAGGCGTGAGCGTGACAGCTGAGAGAAGATAAGAAAGAAGAGAAATTATCTTCAAAGCTTGAAAGAAACCAGCAAAGCAAAGTAAAGCACCCGGAAGAAGAGAATTTATCTTCAACAGCATACACAATTAAAAAGTGTTTTAATTGTGGAGGCAGAGGACATTTGGCAAAGTTCTGCAAAAAGAGAAAAAGCCAGAATGTAAAAAAGCCAAAGAAAGCATTTGAACTAGCCACGTTTAGCAACTCTGATGTGAAGAATAATTTATGGGTGGTTGACAGTGGAGCATCTCACTGCATCACAAGAGATAAGACAAAATTTATAAAAATGTCTACAAGCTCTCAACATATATCTCTTGCTAACGGCTGGAAACTGAAAGCGAAAGGTCAAGGTTTTGCACGTTGTCCGTACATAAACCAGGATATAAAAATGCTGTATGTACCGCAACTAAAGTTTAATTTGCTTTCAGTAAGGGTATTAGATAAATTAGGTTATGTAATTATTTTTAAGGATAATAATTGCATAATTGAAAAAGATAACAAAAGGGTAACTGCAGCTTTAAATGGAACATTATATGTATTAGATAATAGTAAGAAAGGGGAGGCTCAAACTGTATTTAATAATATAAAGCCTCATGATGAATGTATCCATTTATTGCATAGGCGTTTGGGGCATGTAAATTTTAAAATGCTAAAACGTACAGTTGAGTTATCTGAAGGAATAAGGTTAAAACCTTGTGATAAATATTTACGTTGTAATGTTTGCTGTGAAGATAAGAGCAAAGTATTGCCTGCAAATAGGCTAAATGGTTTCAAAACAAAAGAACCTTTAGAAGTGGTATTTGCAGACATAATAGGTCCAAAGAAACCCAGTATGGGGGTGCTAGATATATACTGAGCATTATGGACCATTATTCTAGATATGGGTTTTGCTATTTAATGAAAAGCAAAACTGAAACATATCAACATTTTTTCAATTGGCTTAGGTTTGCTGAAAGAAAGTCTAAACGTCAACTGATAACCCTGGTGACAGATAATGGCACGGAATTTATTAATAACAAATTCCAGAACAGACTTAAGGTAGCTGGAATAGAGCATAAGAAGTCTGCTCCATACAGGCCAGAACATAACGCTTTTATTGAAAGAAGAGGCCAAACACTACAGGCAATGGTTAGAACAATGTTAAATGATTCTGGGTTACCTGATTCTTTGTGGGGAGGCTACAATGTGTGCTAATAACATATTGAACAACGTTGTTAAAACAACAACAGGTGAAATACCATTTACCAGATGGCATGGCAGGAAACCTGATCTAAGTTACCTGCACACATTTGGTGCACCAGCATGGGTGCATATTCCTGCACAACTCAGAAAAAAAAGGGCAACATAGAGCTAAAAGATTTTTCTTCGTTGGTTATCAGGCAAACCATAGGGCATATAGATTTTGGGAGAAAGGCACATCTAAAGTGTTATGTAGTGCTAGTGCCCAATTTCTAGAACATGAAGGATGGGAGAAATTAGAACAGGATGCCAATAAAGATGTAATTATTGAATCCTATAGAAATCCCATTAGTTATCCCTGTAACTTTAAAAATAAAGTAAAGAGACAAATACAGGATGAAATAGTGCCCATAAAGGAAGAAACAGATTCAATAGCTGAACAGGATGAGGAAGATGAACAAGTAGTAGTTCAACAAAGTCCTCCTGTAAGCCCTGTAATTCCCAGAAGAACTACACGTATATCTAGACCGCTGATAGGTACCAGGCTAACACAGTGTGCCAGATTAATCAAGTTCCTAATTCTGTAGAAGAAATTAAAAAGTATCCTAATAAGGAAAAGAAAAATGGTATGCAGCAATGAATAAGGAACTGAATTCATTAAGTGATATGAAGGTGTATGAAAATGCCAAATTACCTGTAGGAAAGAAATCCATTGGCTGCAATGGATTTTTAAAGGTAAAAACAGATAAAGATGGTAATTTAATCCATAAGGCAAGGTTAGTAGCCCAAGGTTTTAGGCAGAATGCTAATGACTATGATGAGGTGTTTGCACCTAGTCTTAAGGCAGCAACCTTGAGGGCAGCTTTAGTGTGGGCAGCTAGTAAAAACTATATAGTTAACCATCTAGATGTGGAAACTGCTTACTTGCACGCCCCATTAAAACATATTATTTATATGAAAAAACCTGTTGATATTAAAAGTGAAAATAAGGATAATAATGATTGTTGGTTGTTAAAGAAAAGCCTCTATGGTCTTAAACAATCAGGCTATGAATGGAACCAGTATATTGTAAAGGAACTAGACAATATAGGATTTAAAGCTGGTTTAGCCGATCCATGTTTGTTTAAGAGGAGACAAATGGGAAAGTATCATTATTATTACTATTCACAGATGATATTGCATTGATTACTGAAACTAATGATGAAGCAAATAAAATAATAGCATCATTAGGAAAGAGAAGAGAGATCAAGCAATTAGGGAGATAAAGAAGTATCTCGGTTTGAATATAAAGAAAACAAGGAAAGGTTATAAGATATCTCAGGAAGATAAGATAAGCAAATTGCTAAAAGATTACAAGATGGAGCTTTGTAAGCCAGCTAAGACTCCAATGAGTCAGGAGTTTAGCAACACTGATGAACAAAGCCCTGAGTTTGATAAGGTGATTTATCAATCTTTAATTGGTAGTTTGAGTTATATTAGTAATTGGTCTAGACCAGATATATCGTACTGCGTGAATCAGTTGGCTAGATTCAATTCTGCACCATGTGAAAGACACTGGATTGCAGCTAAGAGGATATTAAGATATCTTAAAAGACAATGAATTATTCATTGTATTTAGAACCAAAGGGTGATTTAATTTTGAGTGCTTATGCAGATGCTAGTTTTGCATCAGAAAGAGACACTAGAAAGTCGACTTCAGGAACAGCCATAATGCTGGGTAAGACATTAATAGGCTGGAAGTCAATAAGACAACAGCATATAAGTTTGTCTACTATGGAGGCAGAATTCTCCTGTTTATCATTGTTATGTACAGAGTTAATAATGTATAAACAAATGTTAATTGATATAGGTATAACTGTAGATTATCCTATAATTATACATGAAGATAATCAGGCAGCAATTCAAATGGCCACAAATATTGGAGTAAAAACAAGGAGCAAGCATACAGATCTAAGATACCTAAACGTGAGACAATCTGTAAGAAGTAAGATGATTCAGCTAGAGTACTGTATGTCGGAGGACAATTTAGCTGATAATTTTACTAAAGCCCAAGGTGCCAGTAAGCACCAGGAGAGTTGTGAAAAATATGGGATAAGATTGTAAAGGTATTATATATTTATTTCACCCAAAAGGGGAGTATGTTAGGTATAACATTGATACCAAATATGGTTTGGGTGAATAAATATATAAAACTTAGATATCATGGTTTAAGTGCTTATCACTTTAAGCACAATGCAGCAGGCAATTAGCCGATTAAGGGTGCGGTTAGAAGTTACAATATAAGGAAGCATTAGAAGCTGGAAAGCTTACTGTCTGTCTGTCTGTAACTGTGTGCTGCTGCGACTAACTGAGATTACTGACTGTGAGTGCCTGTGACTGAACTGTTATTGTTTGCTACTGTTTGCTGATTTACTGCGTAATTCTACTGAATATCCAGCGTTTGTTTCTCTGGAGAGTGAAACCGAAGGAGGAGAAGATATCTTTATCGGCTGATAAAGATATTGCAAGGACTCTTAACTTGGACTATACTAGTGAGTCTTACTGGATGGAAATACTGTGAATGACTTAATGGACTGAATGACAATGCTTAAACTCTAACTGGATTAAAAACTATTTAAACTACAAACAGTGTTTGTGTTCAGTGTGTGTATACTCTGGGGCCCTTCCGCTCTCCTTTGGTTGCCTGGCTTGACTACTGCTGCAATACTCTTCTAGGGGTTAATTCCCAAATCCCTAACAAAGGGAAAGTGGGATGTCAGAGGAAGGTGATGATGGGTAGTGCTACATTGGATGGGAAGCGAGTGGAGTAGGGTGTAGCTTTTTTGTCCTTTTTGCTTATCAGAAGCTGGCAGTGAATATCATAAACGGTGATTGTATGACCACAGGATGCTGCAATGTCATAATTCTGAGCCAATTGCCCAACTTCTGATTGTGTCACCACAGGGACATGGCAGTGGCCATAACTACAAGGACCTATTGGAAATTCCCATTATTCAGCACCATTCTAACTTTAAATCATCACTTAGAAAGTGGTCTTCAAATAGGACTGCCTGTACTTGATTTATTTCTGGGAATGAAGGTAACTTTTTGATAATTTACTGCCACCTATAGATACAAACATTTGTTGGATATCTCTGGAAAGCCACATACCAACATCACATAGAAACCATAAGAAATCTGAAAACTTGGATATTTTAATTTATTTGTTAATTATATAGTCCAGGAACTCCGGGACAGAAGCATCCTCAGAAGCAGGTTGAGAAGAAGGGCAAAAGATAAAACAGCATCACATCATCATGACATTAGTGCCACCACTTCAGTTTGTGCAAAATACATCACGATGAATAGCTGTTTTGTTATTTTGAAAAAGAAAAGCACTGGATCCTGAGACAACCTTGTGAAATACATTGGGCTGAGTGCTTATGAATGTCCTAAATTACCCAGTGAGCCACCATCACGTCCTCCTCCTACTGTTCCTTGTACATTTGTTATGGCTGCCCACTTCAGCAGACTCTAGGTGGCTTAGAAAAACAAACACACAATGTCTACATGGTAAGCACATAAAATAACACTGACAGTGCAAACTAAAACGACCATCGCTTCATGGCTTAATCCCTCTGATCCTAACCCAACAAACAGTACTGTTTGATTTCTTATGGTTTCCCAGTTACTGGAATAAAGGATTTAAACAATGCTAGTTATTTAATACATTAATACAATCTCTTCCATTAGGCAATGAAATACTTACTAATGTGCTTTAAAAAAAAGAAAAGAAATTCATAATGCTTCACAGGTAGTTTTCAAATGCATTTAAAAATCCCCAAATTAAAAAAAAAAAAGCCCATCAGCAAAAATGAAATACTAAGAGAGATAATGCCAAATGGCAACATGATTAAAAGAAGCACTAAAATTCTCAGTACTAAGCAAGCAATCCTTAACAATATTTTTAACTTGCTGGATTAGGCTACTTTCAAATACAGTTGTTCTAAAATGTTCTCCTTCTCTGGACATATCCTTCTGTAACATTGAAGAGGGTCTTTGCATTGGAACATCCAAGGAGCATGTGTAATAAACTTGCCCAGTTTATCCTTCCTTCAGTTTCTGCTCGGAGCAGTCAATCCTATAAAACTTATTGTGTGATTTAATACTGCTGACAGTGAACTATGCTTTGGCAATAAGACACTAAATTGTTTTGAGTTTTTAGAATGTTAGTGTAGGGATATAAGCAAGCCTTCTTTTCCTGAACTCATTGTTCATATTAATTATTTCCTACATTGTTCTGGAGAATTTATGGCTACAAATGTCTTTACATGTTCTTATTAGAAAATAGGATAATGAATATATCTCTTCTAATATATATTCTTCTAATGCAGGATGAAGGAGAACTTATAAATACTATTTCATTTTTATTAAATAAAATTTGTATTGAAAAAAGTATATAATAAAATGTTGTTTTATAAACCAAATAAAACTCCTCAAATGTTTCTAAATTATTACTGATTTAACAATGCATGTCTACATCTACTTGACTGGGAGTAATTCCTGTTGAACTCAGTGGATGATTTTTGAATCGACATGATCAGATAGTACTGCCAGTCTCCATCTTACATTAAAGCAAATATTTTACAGCTTTTCAATCTCAATACCTGCTGGTCCTTCCTGTTTGAAAAAAAACTCATTGGAAGATCATTTACTTTGCATACTGAAATACCAGACACTAGTGTAGCTGCAGCCTAGAGGAAAAAATAGCACAGATAAGGCACTTACTGTTTACATCCTTGGATCTATTCAATAATGTGGTCATGTGCAATTATAGCATTTCACCAAGGATTTCTTCTTCATTCCCCCGCCCCCCAAATATCCATTTATTTTAATCTCAACATTACCAAGAACATCTGCAAAATTGCAGAAGACATGTTTGTCCAAGGACTGGAAATAAAAATTGTATCAGCCTGACTAGAACTTCCATAATTTTTAAGAAATATATTTAAAGTGTTCCATGTTGTGGAAAAGAAGTTTTAAATAATACACTGCTGTAAAATAATATTCCTGATTATTTTTTTTAAAAAAATTAAACATTCCAGAAATCAACATTTATGAAATAGTTCAAATTTTGGGGGGGAAGATTCTGGATAAATAATATATGAATGGAGATATCTAATATCTCAAGATTTCTATAGAAACTTTTAGTTTGTTAGTTTGTTAGTTTTAGCATGTTTAATAAACCTTTTTAGTCTTTATAAGTAACATTATCATAAATCTGCCCATGCTTGGTTTGATGTATACAAGAGAAATTATTTCTGAATAAATATGCATAAACATTTGTTTATATATTGCTATTTGTTAGGGCTGTGCAAATCCTTCAGAGGGGCACTTTGCAAAGAGAACCATCATGCTGCCACTTCTTCTCAGTCTGAACTCTCAGAGACCTCATTCAACTGAAGTGCCTTACTTCACAAAATTGTCCTTACATAGATGCCCCTGTTCTCTATTATTGAGAAGCTTCCTTAAGCACTAATGTCAGATTTGCAGATACTGGAGAACAGTGCCAGAATATATGTTGTGTTGGCAGGCGCACATGACCTACAAGAACATTCCATCCAGTCCCTCATGCATTATTTAAATGTGTGGATATTGTAGCAAGGTGAAAAAAATATATAAATGTATTAGCTTTGCAGAAAGTTTATTGTGTGGCATATATTTGATATATACTTATTCAGAAGCAATACCAAATATGGATAAAAAGTTATTCCCTCCCTCCAAAATAGCCTCCCTTATGGTGCTTAGATTTATGGTAGTTATAAAATTAGATGAAAGAGATAAAGATGAATACCTGGTATTTTTTCTGAGTGTATTTGTTGTTGTAATGATGAGGCAGTCGAGGTGTTTGATCATGATCAACTGAATCATGATGAACTTTATTGGAGTCTAGTCTTGCATTTATACACATTTTTAGTAATCCTCCAACATTGGTTAACTTTGGTTATTGCTTAACTTTGGTTACTGTTTAGCATAGTAATTAATACAATTAATTATCTCTAGTTAAAGTCTAACATATGTTTACTTCCTCTCTTTAATCCTCCTTTAGATTAGTGACTTTGTTTGCCTGAGTTGTAATTGCTTGTAAACATTCTTTATCTGAGGTTTGCCATCCAAGATAAGATTATTCCTGCAATTACAACTCTACAATTTGTATGTACAAAAATGTACATACACTTTGCATAAAGGCCATTAAACTGAGGTTCCCGTGGAATCTGATAGTTTTGTCATAACTATCAACAAAACAAGCATCATAGTATCACACTAAGCTCTTCCATTTATGTATGTGACATTAAGATCCTTGTACAAAACGAGCAGAGCTTGCCCCAAATGCAAGTAATTTGCCCCAAATGCAAGTAATTTGCCCCAAACACAAATACTTGTTTCATCATTTGTTTTCCTTGTCCATTCATGTGATTGCCTTTAATGGTGTTGAAAGGTGTCAAAATACCTTTCTTTCGAGGATTCGATTTTCCCGCTGGGAGAGCTCCGGCGCAAGGATACGGACAACTGCTTGAAAGCTGAATCTTTTTATTTTTCAGGAAGGTGGAGAACAGCGAGAAGTGTGCGTTCCTGGGCTAGCTTCTTATGGTAAGTCCCTGGTTTTTTATACCCTTTTCTCCCTTTGTAAGTTGATTTTGTGTGAGTGTTTGTATTTGTGCCTAATGTTTCAAACCCTGTTTGAGTTTGTCTTTATTCCCGCCGGAGGGCAAACTCTGCGGGGTGCGGAAGGCAAACTTCGCGGAGTGGCCAGATTGTATCATTGGTTTTCTCTAATCTCTTTTAGCTTTAAGATAGTTTTTCATATTTGTTCTGTAGCAATCTCCTGTCAGTCCCTTTTGTAATTTATATTTTGTGTTTTTTGTCTGTTTGTTTTGATTATTTGGTATGTCCTGTGTTTGTGAGGGTTTTCTAAATTATCTTTTGTTTCCTTTTCCTATTTGTCTAGTTTTCTTAATTACTTAGGCTTTTGTCTATAGGGATTCTTTAATACTTTTTATTTGATTCCTTTTCCTATGTTAGTTTGTTTTCTGGCTGACCTGATGTTCCCCTTGGGGTTTTCCTGTTTTTGTGACACTACTGTCTTCGTGAAGTTCCCTTTCCACAATGGTAAGCATTTTTCTTGCACAAAAGGACTGCAAAATATTTTTCTCTTGTATCGAAAGTAATGTTGCGCTATACCTTTTTCTCATGCACTCTCCCATTATTCTCATTCCTGGTGAGACGGATCTCAATAATCCCATGTTTTCAAACTAAGCCAGATGATTTAAGCAATCATAGAGATATTCTTGCTTTTTGGAATCATACATTTTATGCAATATAATTTGCAATGGCTTTATTTTTCATATCTTCCGTTCATGAAGGCAAAACTGCAGGTAAATTATTTGGTTAGGCAGAAATAACCTCTTAAGGCAGTGATCCCCAACCTTTTTTACGCCGCGGCCCGGTATCCCCAACCTTTTTTATGGCGCGGCCCGGTACCGGCATTAGCTGGGCGCCGCCATCTTTTTTCTACCCGGAAAAGCTCACCGGAAGTACTTTTTCATCAAAAAAAGATGGTGGCGCCCAGCAAGCCAGCGGCCCGGTAGGACTTGTTCCACGGACCGGTACCGGTCCGCGGACCGGTGGTTGGGGACCCCTGTCTTAAGGGACAAAGGGGGCTCTATACAATCTCTGTGTTAGTATCGTAGAACATAGATAGCTAGACAGACAGGAAAACAAATAGGGAGATATTCTTACAAAATGAAAGCTGGGCTTCTAAGATTGCATAATGAAGCAATTTTAATTTTAATTACAAAAAGATTTGTTGGAAGTTAAAACCCACCCCTCTCCTAGAGAAATGAAATATTTTAGGATATATTAAAAAGGCAGAATATTTCCCCTAAAAGAGAAGTAGAAACTCAGAAAGGCAGAAACTCACACACACACCCTTTGTTAATGGGCCATTAAGGTCTATTCTACATAACAAAAATCTACCTCCTTCAGGCAGAGCCATTTAATTGCCCTTCATTGCATCACCTAGCAAGTTTCAACCAAACTTAGCACACAGACAACCTACAAAGTTACCCCTGCATGGCCCCATGGGAGTCTGACAACCAATCAGGATATATTTCTTGCCACAGGAACAGGAAGCAAGTTCAAAGCCCAACAGAGGGTATAAATATCTCACTCTCCACTCCATGAGATCAGCTACCCAGAATCATATATGCTTGGTGGTTCTGCTTCACCATTAAACCATCTTTGCAGTCAGCCTCCATGTTTCCAGTGTCTTTCTTCCCACTTGGAACTGAACCCAGATGGACATTTCTTCCAACATCAGGTATATTATCAAAGTCCTGTCTCTCTCTGCATGAATCCACATCATACACATAAACAAAAGATAAGAGCTTTCATTCATGAAAGCCCAAATCATGGGGTCCTTCCACAACATACATGCATACATACATACATACATACATACATACATACATACATACATACATACATATACAGTACATGCCTAAGATATTTATATTGAGAAGCAACTGCATATGGAAGAAAAAGAAAAGTGGAAGTAGCATGTGCTATTGTGAAATCCATTAAATCTATGTAAATTTATTGAGCTTGTCAAACCATTCTTTTAAATGATAATTTGTTTGTCATACATTTCTCCTGGATAAATACTTTGGATAATTAATATAGCATCAGATACAAATTTACTAACTATTTAATGCCCTCCTTACTCACAAATTGTTGTGTAATATAAATTGACAAGTTCATTTTTCCCATGTAAGTTAGGAAGACAGAGCTTCTCACATAGAAGCTTATTTTTTTTAATGTTTATGTTCACTATCAGCAGTTCTTAAAAATAAAAAAATGTTAAGAAGGGAAGGGCAGCTAGAATTCAAGCCTAATTAAGACAGACAAGGAAAGACAGACAGGAAATTAAGCTAGTGGTTTGCTTATTTCTTGCAAAAGAAAACCTTGTTACCGTTACTATCTCAACAATTCTGAGAAATAACATTGTTGGCTTGTGTGTGTGTGGTGAGGTGACTTAAGTTTTATTTATTTATTTAGTAAATAAGCCAATTTCTTGTAGAACATGCCATTTTAATTATTGGGATGTGGGAAGGATAGAATAATTGCTGGATAGATGATGAACTAGATTCTGACACAGAAAAGGGAAGATTCAGTTTTGAGTATACTTTAGGATTATCAAATAACTCATCATAAGATCATTTCTTATTTATGTCTTTTAAAAGTCTCTCACTATATTGATCAATTATTCAGAAAATAAAGTTTGTGAGAAAATTCACCTTTATGACCCTCTTATCCCTACATAATTTTAGCAACAGAAATATGATGAATGATTTGTGGAGGCCTGAACATCAAAAGAGGTCTCCAAGGAAGGCATGCAGTCTGCATATTTTCCACCTGAAAATAAGTTGATCAGTTAAGAACATTTAACCTTTGCCCTATCTAGTTTCTTATTAAGACAGGCACATGATGAAATATTAAATATCAGCCTAAGTTATTCATATTTTAAGGAAAAGTGGTTTTGGCACATCCTTGAGACACATGTGCTCATTAAACTGTTTATCATAATTTGTCCCAAACCACAGAATTTCAAAAAATAGTGGAGGATCACTAGTACCATAGCAAAATGTGGACTCTCCAAATCTAGAACAGTAGGAATAAATTCTGCAACCTTAGAGATCTTAGTGACTCCTTTTTTACTTTCTTCTTGCATTTCATAAATATCCACAGGAGGTCTGATAAATGTGACATTGCTGGTTGTGATGCTGAGAGAATTCTCTCTTGGTTGCATTAAATAATATCTGGAAAGAATACTGAATACAGTACCAGTTAGTAGGAATAGAAATGGGATAGTGCTTGTGCTGCTTGGCCACTTTTGGAGGGAACAAAATGTTAGCATAGATGTGGCATTTTTGGATAAACCAGTAGAATCCTTCTGATGTTCATCCTTACTATTGCAAAAGCAGCTTTACTTGTAGCAAGTACTATTATTTATTAACAAGCAGGAGAAAAAAGCCATAATGCCGCATTCCCTCCTTCCTAAGAAACCTAACATAGAAATATAATAAGAATCTGAAATATGATTGCAATTGCTCAGTTGAAGGGTTCCCATAGAATATAAACATGAGAGTAAAAGTTTGTTCTCCAAGCATGTGGGTTGGTTTCAGAGGTGGTATTCAGCAGGTTCT
This sequence comes from Notechis scutatus, assembly GCF_049901735.1. Lineage (NCBI taxonomy): Eukaryota > Metazoa > Chordata > Lepidosauria > Squamata > Elapidae > Notechis > Notechis scutatus. The sequence goes on along the minus strand of NC_142009.1, from coordinate 262,172,933 downwards.
GACCAGTTCTGGAGAACCAGTAGCAGAAATTTTGAGTAGTTCAGAAAACCAGCAAATACCACCTCTGACTGGCCCCACCCCCATCTATTCTCTGCCTCTGGAATCCCAGCTGATCAGCTAGGTCTTCTTTTGTTGTCCTCTACAGGAGAATGGAGCTGGAAATCAGGTTAGTGGGGTGGGGAGGGAATGGGATTTTGCAGCAACCTTCCCCCAGGGAGTAGGGAGGAAATGGAGATTTTACAGTATCCTTCCCCTGGAGTGGGGTTGGAATGGAGATTTTGCAGTATCCTTCCCCAAGCCACGCCATTGCTCACAGCCAAGCCATGCTCACAGAACCGGTAGTAAAAAAAAAAAAATTGAATTCCACCTCTGGTTGGTTTCCAAACATTTCATTACCAGTCTAGGTAATGACTTTAGGAGATGTCAGTGTAAGTGTTCTTCTATTTATAAGAGTGTCAAGTGTGGGTCTGTCAAGTGACAGTCTTGTGAAGGGTCAGTTGTGAATAATCAGTGAGTCTTGTGATGGGTCTTGTAATAAGGAGATTATGGCAGAGTAATTGTAACCTTGATTTGATGTAATCTCCTTATCACAAGACCCATCATAAGACTCATTGATGACTCACAGCTGACCCATCAACAAGACCCTCATGTGACACACCCAGACTTGAAGCTCTTATAAACAGAAAAGTACTTACACTGACATCCTCTAAATTCTGCTGAAGATGTTACCTCGTCTGGTAATGAAATGTTTGGAAACCAACCCACAAGCCTGGAGAATGAACCTTCACCCCCATCCTATACCTGAGCTACAGATATTTGCCACTATTGCAATTATAAAAATGTTTTAATGGGGAAGAGATAAAAAGTATAAGAGAGAAGACTGGGAAAAATGTTGAGTAGTTGAGATGTATATGATTCTGTTAATCCAACAAATGTCCGAAAGTTTTAGACTAAATGAATATTTGTGGATAATTAAGAGTGAAAAAACAGCAGTCTTGATAAATCTATTAATATTCTTCAGGAGTTTTCTGTTCAATCCAGAGAACCAATTTATACAATCAAAATCTCTATAAGCATATGAGAAGTATTAATTTAAATAATGTGTTGTTGTTGTTGTTGTTGTTGTTGTTGTTGTTAGTTGCAAAGTCATGTCTGACCTATCACAACCCCATGGACAACATTCCTCCAGGCCTTCCTGTCCTCTATCATCCCCCAGAGTCCATTTAAGCTCATGCCTACTGCTTCAGTGACTCCATCCAGCTACCTCATTCTCTGCCATCCCCTTCTTCTATTGCCCCCAATCTTTCCCAGCATTAGGCTCTTCTCCAGTGAGTCCTTCTCATTAGGTGGCCAAAGTATATGAGTTTCATCTTCAGGATCTGGCCTTTAAAGAGTAGTCAGGGTTGATCTCCTCTAGGACTGACCAGTTGGATAGAACTATTCATAGTTTATTTTTATCAAAATGGAAAGTAAATTAACAAATCAACTCGATATTTTGTGTGACCACCCTTTGCCTTCAAACCAGCATCAATTCTTACATTTGTACACTTGTACAAAGTCAGAGATTTTTTAGTATTAGTCAGGTGTATGATTAACCAATTATACCAAGCAGGTGCTAATGATCATCAATTTCATAATGTAGGTTGAAACACAGTCCTAAACAGAAATAGAAATAAGGCTTAAAATTGGATGAGGCACAACCAAACTCTGATACTAAGATAAGATTGTGGAAGACTATTTCATGTCATACACCATGGCAAAACTGAGCACAGGAACAAGACACAAGACAGTTATAATGCATCAGCAAGGTCTCTCCCAGGGAAAGATTTCAAAGCAGACTGAAGTTTCAAGATATGGTGTTGAAACTTGTTTGAAGAAGACAAAGAATCAGGCAACACTAAGGCCTGTAGAAGCCAAGGGAATTTAATGCAGCAAATGAAAGACACATCATGCTTATTTCCTTTTGACATGTCCACCAGTGCTGCATAGAACTGGTAGAAATCAATGGGACCCAGGTACACCCATCTACTGTCCAGAGAGGTCTAGCCAGAAGTGGTTTTCATGGAAGAATGGCAGCAAAGCCATACCTTTTATATGGAAACAAAGCTAAATGCATGGAAACATAGGAACTGCATGGAAACATAGGAACTGCAGAAAAATGGCAGCAGGTTCTCTGCACTGATGAGTCAAAATTTGAAATATTTGGCTATATCAGGAGGCAGTTTGTTTACCAAAGGGCTGGAGACAGGGTTGGGATTTTACCTGGTTGGACTGGTTCTATAGAACTGGTTGTTACGATTCTGTGCAGTTTGGAGAACCGGCAAATTGCACCACTGGCTGGCACCACCCCACCCGGTCCACTCACTCCTTACCTGCGCACCATCCAACTGCCTGCGTTTGCTATTTTTCCTTGTTGTTTTCCCCAACCATCAGCTGTTCTGCTGTACTAGGAGATTTAGATTAGTTAGAAAGTAGGAAATCATTGGATTTCTTGCTTTCAAGCTAATCTAAAAGCAGAGCTGAACCTTCCTTAGGACTGAAGCTTCTATTTTTCAGTGCAGACTCAGGTAGCAGATTGCAGACAGATAGATCTCTGAGTGAATCTGTAATTCTGTGAGCAACTCAATCTGCCTGCCTGCTTTGCCTGATTTTGGGTAAAAATTGCTCTTTTTTATAAAAAAAAAAATCAATATTTACATAAATATTTATAATATTTACATACAAGCCATGCCCACCCAGTCACATGACCACCAAGCCACACCCACAAATTAGACCATGCCCACAGAACTGGTTGTTAAGAAATTTGAATATCACCCCTGGCTGGAGATCAGACCAATAATGAATGTCTGCAGACAACCGTGAAGCATGGTGTAGGTTCCTTGCAAGTTTAGGTCTGTATTTCTGCAAATGGAGTTGAGGATTTGGTTAGGATCAATGGTGTGCTCAATGTTGAGAAATGCAGGCATATACATATACAACATGTCATATCCTCAGGGAGGTGTGTGATTGATCCCACATTTCTTTTGCAGCAGGACAGTGGCCCAAAACATACATGCAATGTCATTAAGAACTGTCTTCAGTGTAAAGAAGAACAAGAAGTCTTGGAAGTGATGGTTTGGTCCCCAAAGAGCCCTGATTGAAAAATCACTGAGCCTGTTTTGGATTACATGAAGAAAAAGAAGGATTTGAGGCAATCTACATCCACAGAAGATCTGTGGTTATTTCTCCAAGATGTTTGGAACAACTTTGAAGGAATCTTCCCAAGTTCCTTCAAAACTGTGTGCAAGTGTACTTAGAAGAAGTGATGCTGTTTTGAAGATGTTAGGAATGATAGTCACCTAACAGTTGGGTTGGAAATATATAAACCAGGATAGTAATTTAATACTGTAACTTTAAGAGAATGCTGTAATTGTGATTGGCTGAGGTTCCTCCAACGGCCATAAGATGGAGCCAGAAACCTGGTTTCTTTCTCCTTGCATTTCCTGTTTTTCCTTTTGCCTGATCGTCATTTTGCTCAGATTGCTGTGAGTTTTGCAACTGTTAGCAAACTCGATTTACTGAACTCTGTTTATGATACTTGATTTCGTTTTGGATTATCCCTGGACTGATACTAACTGCTTTAACCGTGCATGATTTGGACTGTTTGTTGGACTTTGTTTACCCGTTTACTGGAAGTAAAATCTACATTTTACTATTCAGTGAATCTGTATGCTGGTCGTGTGTTATTCAACATCACTCTCACAACGTTTCCCTGAGTGCACTCATTCTCCTAACGGGGAATACCTTAACAGAAGTCAAAGGGTGATCACACCAAATATTGATTAGATTTAGATTTCTCTTCTGTTCATTTACTTCCCATTTTGTTAATTGATAAAAATTAACACTTATATTTCTTAAAGCATTCTCAATTTACAGCATTTTCCCACAATTGTCTAGAACATTTGCATAGTGCTGTGTGTGTGTATGTGTGTGTGTAATTATAATAATTATTAAAAACAGTTAAATATAATCAAAAATGATATACAATTGTATAAAAACAATGTCACCAAGATATTTTCAGAGCCATAAGAAGCAAACTGCTTCTTAAGAAGATAAACATTTTCCCCAACACAATGGATGCAATTCAAGTGCTTGAATCACTAAGTTTACATGGCATTCCATGTTATTTGCAGGTCTTCCTGGGTTCCATAGTGTCTGCCCATTCTATGCACTCCAACCGAGTCATCTTGTTTTGGATCCTATTGATTACAAAATATCATCTAAAACAGTGGTCGTCAATCTTTTGGATCTCAGGGACCACCAAACTCATAATTTTAAATCCCAGGGACCACTAACCGGTTCTGTGGGCGTGGCCCAATTTGTGGGTGTGGCTTTGTGGTCATGTGACTGGCTGAACATGGCTTATATGTAAATATTATACATATTTATATAAATATTGAATTTTTTTATTTGAAAAAGACCAATTTTTACCCAAAAGCAGGCAAAGCAGGCAGAGAGTTGAGTTGTTCACAAAATCACAAATTCATTCGGAGATCTATCTATCTGCCATCGGCTAGCTCAGTCTGTCACATAAAATTTGTTTGCAAGCAAACTCACAAAATTAACTCACACCACACCATGTATGTAAATATTGATTTTTTTATAAAAAAGAGCAACTTTTACCTAAAATCAGGCAAAGCAGGCAGGCAGATTGAGTTGCTCACAGAATCATTCAGTGATCTATCTGCCATTGGCTACCTGAGTCTGTCACATAAAATTTGCTTGCTGTGAGTCTGCACTGAATAATAGAACCTTCAGTCCTAAGGGGTGTTCGGCTATGCTTAAAAGCAGAGCTGAAGAACTAAAGAATAGCCAGAAAGCAAGAAATCCAACCATTGCCAACCAAATCTCCCGGCACAGCAGAACAACTGATGGTCAGAAAAAAAAATGAAAAATAGCAATTTAGCAGGCAAGTTTGCTAGGTAAAGAGTGAGTGGGCGTGGAGTGTTCCAGCAGACCATGTGGGCGGCGCAGCCTTGTGTTCCTGTGCAGCCTAGATTAATTGCTTTGGGGGGGTGCTCTGGGGGTGACATTTCTCTGTGGCCCACCAAAAGTTTCTTGCAACCTACCAGTGGGCCACGGCCAACCGGTAGGGGACCATTGACCTAAAAGGACCCAAGAGAGAGTCTTCTTTATCACTGCCCTCTCCCTTGAAACAGCATTTCAGCAGAGATTTGTATGGCCTTCATCTTGCCCAAAACTACTAAAACTACATTAAGACATGAGAGCATTAGGTAAGGTGTGTTAAATTACAAGTTTTAGTAGGATAAAGAAAAAAATCATACAGTACCTTGGATCTATTTCAATTAAACCAGATTTGTTTTTCTCCTTGTTCCTGAGACCAATCATTTCTTTGTCCTAGTACTCTTTTAGGGAAGGGATTCTTTAAATGCAATTCACCTCCTGAAAATAATAGTGAGTTAAATTAATAACTACTGTGACAGGGTATAAAGTAGAACAGATATTCCTGAACTTATGACCATAATAGAACTCAAAATTTCTGTTGTTGAAAAATTTGTTAAGTGAGTTTTGCCCCTTTCTTGTCACTGTTGTTAAGTGAATCACTGCAATTGATAAGCTAGTAACTGGTTATTAAGTGAATCTGGCTTCCTCATTGACTTTGCTTGTCAGAAAGTCTCAAAAGGTGATCACATGACCTTGGGGCACAGCAACAATCATAAGTATGAACCAGTTGCCAAGCTTCTGAAATTTTATCACACAATCATGGGGATGCTGCAAAGATTGTAACCGTGATGACCCAGAGTATCTCAGAAATATAACAAAATCCAAAACGTAACTAAAAGTCCTTTAATGCCTTCAGCTTGGCTTCACTGTTTAATTGTTCGCAGTGGAGGAGTCAAAATAACATTTCAAAGGCAAGAAACACTTCACATTCAAAGAGCCGATAAAGAAGCAAAAGCCAAAAACAAACCGCATTGAATAAAGTTCCTCAACAGACTAGAATAGATAATTGCCAACTTCAGGACGACAACCTGGGACAGTCTGTTGGAAGAACACTAACCAAGATAAATCTTCTTTAGAAATAAAACACTAATTTGTCTCGAGCATCTGTTAGCACGCAGGCCCAAACTTTTATGCAAATCTTACACCTGCAACCTATGAAGAGGGTCATGGTCCTCTCCTCCTGAGTAGACCACGTTTTACCTGATCCTCTCCTGATCCTCTCCTTCCTGCGTGCCCTAGGATGGATAGGGGATGGGCCTGGGTCCTCTTCTGACTGCTCAGCTGGCCTTTGCCCTTCCCCAGTCTCCTCCACCACCTCTGGAGCCACACTTCCACTCCCTGTTGGCTATTCCTCCTCTTCCTCAGAGTCAGTCTCCACCAGGGGCATGACAGTAACTGTGAAAAGCGGTCATAAATTACTTTTTTCATTGCCATTAAAACTTTGAATGGTCACTAAATGAATTGTTGAAAGTCAGAAACTACCTGTATTTATAAGAGAGCATTTTTACAAACAAACCAGGTAACTCAGTTCTCCAGTTCAAATTTGCTTGAATAATTTCACTCAATAAGCGTGCTCATTTCAAGAAGCAATATTTCTAACTTTTTATTAGGATTGAGAATTAACAAGACAGGAACCCATAAGAAGAAGTAGATTTGTTAAATGTCAATTGATTTATATTTTTTGCCTTGTTCATACACTGTACGAGCCAAAGTTTATTAAGTAAAACAAATAGTACAGACAAATTCTCATCAATGCATGAGTCATTAACCTTTACAACCTGCTTAGAGATAATATTTTATGGCTGATTTTAAAGTATTCAAGTACTTGAACAACAATCTCTCCTGTTTATTTAGCATAAGTTTGAATTACAGTGATTTGTTGAGATATTTGGAGATGAGACTTGGGAAGACAAGGAAAATTGAATTCTTGTCATATCTACTCTAATCTTTTATACGAAGCTCTAAAGGATAACAGCAAAGTTATTCATTGTAATGCTGCCAACGTTTACAAATCCAACACTGATTTCTCGCTACCTTGTAAATCACGTATTGGCATTCTTCCTAGTTAGCTGTGCTAAGCTGGCATTTACAGCAGTCAAGATATACAGATGTAAGAAATGCAAGTAAAAATAAAATGTATATTCTTAAAATCAACTTTCCAATCACAGCAACACAGACATTGCTATTTATTTGTTTAGAAATATCTGGCCTTTTTAAAAGAATGTTTCCTTGCAGCAGGAGGATTTTCAGTCTTTGATATCACTTCTATAATTAATTCCTTGTGTGAATAAAATCATCATAAAGTAATTAAAGAAATGTCACATCCATATGATAAATAGCCAGAAATACCAGAATATCAAATAAGGATTTAAGATAATATGTCAGGCTAAGGAATATTTATATATTATATAATTTTTATGCATGCATTTGCATAAGACCTAGTATTAGTGGAGAAGACAGTAAAATATTTATCTAGATTCTGTTTTGTGAATATGTGAACACTTTTTATGGTTACCGTACCAATTCAGTAAAACTGGATTTCATAAAGTACATTTAATATATTTTGATTTTACTGCTACTTTGATATATTGACAAAACTTGATTTATCTGTTATTTTGCTTCTAAATTTTGTATGCATTGTTCTTGCATTGATTATACATTAGCTGTAACATTTATGTACGTAATCTTCTTTAGATCCAAGATGAGATATATCTTTTAGTCCAAGAACTGTGCCCAAACTTTCAAGAATTATGAACCCAAATGAATAATTATATCCAGTACACATTAGTATGGGACATACACATCAGATCAGTATTTATTTAAATTAATCATGATTTCATTTGTCAACTAGTCATAGACTGTACTACACAGATATAACTTATATGCTGAAAAGCTGAATTGGGATACAGGACAGATATGTACCATGTAAAGTTCCCCTGGTTATGCTGATTTCTCTCTTTGGTGGTCTGAATTGCTTAGAATTGGTTTAGTAAATCACCTTTTTTTATTAATAATTCCTAGTGAATCAAGTTATCCTTTCTTATCTTCTTGGATATAGAATTGTATTTGTGTGGATTAGCAGAGACCTTTGATTCTGATTTTGTAATCATTAGGATATAGATTTGTATGTGAATTAGCAGAAATATTTAAGTTTTTAATTTATTAGTACAATGGATTGTTGAAATAAATATCTTCTGGGTTCAGTTCCAAGTGGGGAAAAAGACACATGGAGGCTATTTGGAAAGATGGTTTAATGGTGGACAGGATCACATGCCTAGGAGCTCCTGGGTGAAAAGGGTGATCATATGCTTCAAGATGTTGGGTGAAGAAAAAAAAAGTGTGAGATGCTGAGAGTCCCAGTGTTTTATACCCTCTGTTGGGCCCCACCTTAGTGTTTCCTGTTCCTGTGTAAGAAATGTATCCCATTGGCTGTCAGACTCCCAAGGGGAGCTAACTTTGTAGGCTTTGTCTGTGTCCCAGGCTTGTTTGAGTGCTAGTTGATGTAATCTTCCTAGGTGCCATTTGGTGAGATGAGTAGAGAGCTAATCCTACCTTTCTTATGCAGAATAGCCTGGCTCAGGCCTTAATAGCCCATTAACAAAGGTAGGAGGACTAAGTTTCTGCCTCTCTGAGTTTTTACTTCTCTTTTAGGGGAAATATTCTGCCTTTTTAATATATCCTAAAATATTTCATTTTTTCCTAGGAAAGGGGTGGGTTAGAACTTTCAACAGGATTGGCTAAGAAAAATATAGAATAAACTATATTAGCAACTATACGTTATATTATTTATATGTTACATAATGTTATATGCAATCATTGATCTGCCAATGATTGTTTATATATTCATCTACTACAAGGGTACCATCAGGTCTAGGAATTCTAGGGGAATTGTGACTTATTGAGGTTGCTCTGTTATTAATATCCCCACTAACAAGCCTTTCCATTCTCCCCTTCTTATTGAAGTTTGTGATGGGAGCACTAAGATTCTCCACATACAAGTGAAACTCAAAAAATTAGAATATCGTGCAAAAGTTCATTTATTACAGTAATGCAACTTAAAAGGTGAAACTAATATATAAGATAGACTCATTACATGCAAAGCAAGATAGTTCAAGCTGTGATGTGTTATAATTGAGGTGATTATGGCTTACAGCTCATGAAAACCCCAAATCCATAATCTCAGAAAATTAGAATATTACATGCAATCAATAAAACAAGGATCGTACATAGAAAAATATCGGACCTCTGAAAAGTATAAGCATGCATATGTACTCAGTACTTGGTTTGGGCCCCTTTTGCAGAAATTACTGCCTCAATGCAGCGTGGCATGGAAGCTATTAGCCTGTGATACTGCTGAGGTGTTATGGAAGACCAGAATGCTTCAATAGCGGCCTTCAGCTCTTCTGCATTGTTTGGTCTCATGTCTCTCATCTTTCTCTTGGCAATGCCCCATAGATTCTCTATGGAGTTCAGGTCAGGCAAGTTTGCTGGCCAATCAAGCACAGTAATCCCATGGTCATTGAACCAGGTTTTGGTGCTTTTGGCAGTGTGGGCAAGTGCCAAGTCCTGCTGGAAAATGAAGCCAGCATCCCCATAAAGTTCGTCTGCGAAGGAAGCATGAAGTGCTCCAAAATCTCCTGGTAGACGGCTGTGTTGATCCTGGACTTAATGAAGCAGAGTGGACCAACACCAGCAGATGACATGGCTCCCCAAATCAACACAGACTGTGGAAACTTCACACTGGACTTCAAGCATCTTGCAGTGTGTGCCTCTCCATTCTTCCTCCAGACTCTGGATCCTTGGTTTCCAAATGAGATGGCAAAAGTTGCTCTCATCAGAAAAGAGGACTTAGGACCACTGAGCAACAGACCAGGTCTGTTTTTCTTTAGCCCAGGTAAGACACTTCTGACGTTTGTTGTTCAGGAGCGGCTTGACAAGAGGAATATGACATTTGAAGCCCATATCCAGGATCTGTCTGTGCGTGGTGGCTTTTGATGCACTGACTCCAGCCTCAGTCCACTCTTTGTGAAAGTCCCCAACACTTTTGAATGGCCTTTTCCTGACAATCCTCTTCAGGCTGTGGTCATCCCTGCTGCTTGTGCACCTTTTTCTTCCACACTTTTCCCTTCCACATAACTTTCTATTAATGTGCTTTGATATAGACTTTGGGAAAATCCAACTTCTTTTGCAATTACCTTTTGAGGCTTTCCCTCCTTATGGAGGGTGTCAATGATGGTTTTCTGCACAACTGTCAGGTCAGCAGTCTTTCCCATGATTGTGATTCCTACTGAACCTGACTGAGAGACCACGTAAAGGCTCAGGAACCCTTTGCAGGGGTTATGGTTTAATTAGATGATTAGAGTGGGACACTTTGAGCCTAGAATATTGAACCTTTTCACAATATTCTAATTTTCTGAGATTGTGGATTTGGGGTTTTCATGAGCTGTAAGCCATAATCATCTCAATTATGACACATCATGGCTTGAACTATCTTGCTTTGCATGTAATGAGTCTATCTCATATATTTTAAGTTGCATTACTGAAATAAATTAACTTTTGCATGATATTCTAATTTTTCGAGTTTTACCTGTAATGCTGCACAGAAAAATATTTCTTCCAACACCCCATGATATTGATTGGGCTTTTGATTCCATAAGTCTGTTCCAAGCCAGATTTACTCTCTATTGTAAGTTAATGAGACAATCTGCTATAATTTAGTTTGGCTGAAGTCTACTCACTGAATGATACACATATTCTTTGAGAAAATGTTCATGATTATAATAGGCAAAATCTGCCTCAAATTGTTCTTGCAAGACCACCTGATAAGTGAGAACAGAGTGCTGAACAATAAAATAAACATTTATATAAATGGGAATCCCACAGCTCCATTATTACATGATAGAATCTTCCATAATGGCATGGCCGCCTAATGATGCCAAGAATACAGCAAGTAATTACTAAAATACAAATCCACCAGGGATATAATAAGTTTTCCTAAAATGGTTTCTCAGAAACAAAAGTTGCAACTAAACCCCCACGTTAGCCATTTTACTTACAAAGGACACAATATGGTTGTCCTTCTGCTTTGTTTTTGAACAGTCGAGAAGGCATAGCGGAAACCACAACCAATAGCTGACTATGAAACCATAAAGTATTAATTTTTATTTTCTTCACTATTATGCAAATTGTTTATATAAAAACTGAATCCAGGACAACCATGATTTTTCAGTGGCCTGTGATAAAACAGTTTTCCAGAATGGAATGATGGATAAGGATTTTTTTTCAATCCATAACTTCTTATTGTATCCAGGTGATAAAGGGACAGGCCTTCTTTGGACACAGTCAGCTACATGGTCTGATACTTTCATCAAAATGAGCCATGGTGGCACAGTGGTTAGAGGGCAGTACTGCAGGCTACTTCTGCTGACTGCCAGCTGTCTGCAATTTGGCAGTTCGATTCTCACTAGGCTCAAGGTTGATTCAGCCTTCCATTTGTCTGAGGTGGGTAAAAAGGGGACCCAAATTGTTGGGGGCAATAATCTGACTCTGTAAACTGCTTAGAGAGGGTTGTAAAGCACTGTAAAGCAGTATATAAGTCTCAGTGCTATTGTTATTGCTAAAATGATTAAAACAAATATTGTACCATTGTAATGCAAGCTCTACCCCTTTTGGACATGTTTGCAATATAATGATACTATTGGAAGAATTATCCTTCTGGGTTCAGTTCCTAGTGGGCAAAAAGACACTGGAAACATGGAGGCTGTTTGGAAAGATGGTTTAATGGTGGACAGGACCACATGGCTTAGAGCTCCAAAGTGAAAAGGATGATCATATGCTTCAAGATGAAAAGATAAGATGAAGAAGAAAAAGGAGGGCTGAAAGTGCCTGATTTTATGCCCTCTGTTCAGATTTGAATTTGAGCTTGTATCCTGATTAGTTATCAGACTCCCATGGTGCCATGCAGGGGCAACTCTGTAGGCTGTCCTGAATTCCAGGCTTGGTTGAGCCTTGCTGGATGATGATCTAATGAAAAGGGCTTTGAGCAATTGCTATAGCTTTACATGGAGGTCTTTGTTATGTAAAATATTCTGGCCCAGGCCTTAATGGACCACCCATTAACAAAGGTGGGCGTGAGCTTTTATTTCTGATGTGAGTTTCTGCTTAAGCAAAAATATGCTTAACTTGGTATGTTCATTTTTTTTCCTGGTACTGTGAACATGGAACTTGTCTTAGACCAATTGTTATTCATTACTATATAAGAATAGGGTTGTTGGAGAAATGTATTACAAGCTGTTGCAGAAAGAATGGGAATTCAAAACATACAATGCATTCTGAGTGATTTTGTGGTGATAGACTGCTGAGCTAGTCCATCAAAGAACAATTTTATAAATAAGTTATATTGATGCCCAACGGAGGAACATTGTCATGCAAACAAAAGAGTGTGTCTTTGGAAGTCTTCATTTTACAAAAAGTGTTTGTTAGCCACTTTGCAGCTACAAATCATCTTATAATAATGATCATTCTCTGTTGTTATAGCAGGAACATAATAGCATTTTCCATGAGCTCTAATCTAACTTTGTTATGCCCTTATAAATTCAATATTTTTCCAGGTGCGAGAAATAAAAGGGAGAAAGTACAATTGTAACACAAAGAAGACCAATCGGTTTGCCTTGTACCAGTACAATATGAACTGAATTAGAAAAGAAAACATTTGACTTCAGGAAGCCTCTAATTCTATTTAAGGAGCTCTGATTCCTCTTTTTAAAAATAACTATAAAATATAGTTTTGTGTGCATTTGGAAAAGCACTGATTTTCTTAATACATATCTTAATCATTGTGTTAATGAAATTAATATATTTCCCAATTACTGAAGCACTTACAGTACTAAACTCCTTAGAAGCCATGTTAGTCATTATCTGAGCAATTTGTACTATCAGAGTCCAGCCTATGAAGGGAGAGGATTGTTTTTATCATACCAAGAAGCTCTGTGTTGCTTCCCTTTCTTCTTTTAGTCTGGCATATGAAGTAGCTTTGAATCCTCAAAACCCTTCAACCTTTATGGGGTATAATCACTGTTCATGACTAAGCAGGGTACCATAACTTCATCCTATTGAAAGGGCCCGAATTGTTTCACATCTTACAGAAAAGAAAAGGAAAAAAAAGCAAAGGGAATTGACTTATCTGCAGAGAAGCTTTGTGAAAGACAGCTAGTGACAATTATTGTTCAGCCTTTTTTTACAAATATGAAGAAAAAAGCAAGAGAAAGCCTAGGCTTTCCTGGGAAGCAGCATTTTGGAATTATCTCTTGCATGAACTTAAAGTGCCTTCTGCAGATGAGGTCTTACCAGAAAGAATGGAAACTCTAAGATAGGATTAAGGGAAAAGAAGAGGTAGCAAATATGGTGAAGGAAAAGAAATAGGCATTTGGGGTAGATGAAAAGCTAATATAAAATTTCTCAAATCCATTTCTCCATGGGTTTAGTCATGGGACAACTTGCAAATAGTGGAGTAACAATCTGTTGGGCTCCATGCGCACCAGCACCCGCCAGCAGTACCTCATATCTCGATCCCAGTCCCCGACGGAAAGAATGGAGTCAGGAGACCCACAGCAGTTACATTGCAAATGCTGGCTGGGAGCCAACGGCTGTGTGAGGGGAATCCTTGGATGATGTTATCACAGCCTGCTGGAGATTCCTGAGTCGCCACTCAGTGTCTGGGCCGGACCCTGGGGAGGAATGGGAATTCCTTTCTGTATAACACAGGGTGGAAACAGGGTTTAGATGGGGATCGGTATTAGGTAGGGATTAGAGCGAATTAGAATGCAGGGCACAGAATAAACTATGACTAGCCATTTTAGGAGGGGGTAATTGGGAATTTAGCATAGGGTGGAGATAGCTGCGATTAGGTGGGTGGGGCAGTGATATAAAGAGTGCTGGAGGGCAAATGCTCCCAGTGCTAACCTGGATCGGATTTAGCCATTCCTGCCGGATGGGATGTGCATAGATGAATCAAACTACTTCAAACCTCGATGTTTGTCAGCTCGTCTGTTTTGATTACGATCATCCATACCTCTGGCTGAGACAATCTTTTGTGATAGACTCTGAGCATGTGGGAAAAATTAATTTGGATTGTTCCTTCTAAGACAATAGGCAGCTGATGTAATAACAATAATTTAATAATGTACCAAACTTGTAGGTCATCCAACTCCCAATGCAGCTCACAACAATCAAAACAAAGAAATTGTAACATAACCAATAAAAAGAATAGAGATGGCAAGAACAACAAGATGGAATGAAGCAAACTCTCCCTTGCTAAAGGCCAAGGTGAAAATTCAGTTTTCCACAGTTCTATTAAACAACAGCAGAGGGCCAGCTACTTCTCAAGGAAACCTCATTCCTCAGAGGATAAGGGCTACACTACAGAGAAGTTGTGCTCCCAGGGTCCTAATAAATGGTGTTGTTCAATTCAAGGAACCCAGTCCTGTAAGATAAATTCAGCCAGAAAAATACTTTGCAAGACAGGCAGTCCATCAAGTAACCAAGCCCAATGCAAAAGGTAAGAAGCAAAAGTCGACAGAAATGTCCAAGCAGAAATAATAAAATATCATGGCAGGAAAATGCAGCAATAGAAATCTTGACCTGTCACTGTTTTGCAATTTTCATTTATCTAAGAGATGTGCAAAATATCTATGCAAGCATTCATTCATTCATTCATTCATTCATTCATTCATTTAAACATGTATTTGCCTTATAAATATGTTGTTTATAAGGCAAATACATTGCAGAAACGTTCTCACAAATAAAATCAACATTGTTACAGAAAAACCCCTTTGTTTCCCTTTATTTAGGAAAAAAACCCATTTGGTTCCTGAGGCAGACAGTTTTACATTGCTACAAGTAAAACTATGACTGAACGAACAGAAAAGGCAATAAAAAGGGTGATGTTATTTACTGGCACTGTAAAATTAGAAAAAGTTATATAAAGCACATGGGGTTTTGTGTATTAAGACTCTCTCTGTTCCCTGCTTTCCTTCTCTTTCCTGAAAGAAACAGAAAAAAGAATTAAGCATTATCCAAGAATTGAAAACAATGAAAGAATACCTTATAATTAAGTTTATTTTGAATTATATAATTGGTTGGGCTCTAAATTATCTGTAGTATATCTATCTATCTATCATCTGTCATCAAGCTAGTTATCATTCATCTATCTAATCTATTATTGAAGCTTTAAGATACTATACTATCCCGTTATACAAATAGTATTAAGCAAGCAGACTAAATAAAGGAACAAGCTAATAAATATTTAAAGCTAAGAGGCCCAGAACTTCTGTGTAGCCACAGAAGTTTCCCAAATTTGTACACATGCACAAATGCATACACTTTTACCAGGGGTGGAGTCTTGGAGGGTTAAGGGATTCAGGAGAGCCCTAGCTAAGGATCTGTGCAGTTTGGAAAAACCCTAAATCCCACTCCTGGCTGGCCCTAGCCATCCCTCCCCTCCCCTCTCAGGAGTCCCCACATGGCTCGTTTTGAATGCAGGTAAGTGCAGGGTGCATGTGGAAGCTGGGGGTGGGCAAAAAACAGGCCTCCCAGAAGTTCAGGAAGGCCAGAAATGGGCGCATTTCTGGCTTCCAGAGAGCCTCCGGAGCCGGGGGAGGCCGTTTTTGTCCTCCCGGAGGCTCTGTGGAGGGCAAAAATGATCCCCCACCATGGTACAGGAGGCTGACCAGGCCACGCCCACCATTGTTACACCCACCCAGCAACCGGGCAGAGAACCCTTTGCTAAATTTTTTGAAGCCCACCTCGGAGTCTTTTACCCTTAAGAAATATATTGCAAATCAAATATTTTTACTTATTTTCCTTCTTGTGATTAAAAAATGGAAACCAATTAAGTTTTTTTTTTTAAACTTGGGGCACAAGATAGCTTGTTTGCTGAATTAGTTTAAAGATTTAAAGAAATGTCCCCAGGAAATTTTCTAACTCCAGTTTTTCTGAAAACAAATAAATCCACTTATCAAAGAGAAGCAGAAAAGATTACTCACTTTAGGAAGAGCTTTTACAAAAGAGGATACTTTGATTGTAGTCATAATTCTCATGTCCTCAATTTGAACACACACAAAGATGAAGTTTGAAGAAACAAACACAACAAAACCAAAAACCTGCTAAGAATAAGAGATCAACAACTTTATACTCAGTGTAGAGTTATAACATTTCATTAACTTGGTGCTGTTGACATGGTCACCATTTCATTGCAAGATACATACAGTGTTCCTGAAAAAAATAATTAATTGATGAGATAATCAAAATTATTGGCAAGTTGAAAAGGAATGGGAGCAAACTCAGTAGATTTGTAAGATTTCAAAAATATCATAGTCAAATCCCAGAGCATAGAGAAATATAATTTTGAAGACTCCATTTGTGGGTCTATCAGATATGCATCCTCCATTCTGCACTCTCTGATCTCTTATATCTCCTGCTAACTGTCCTTTCCAGTACTGCACAAAAACCACAAGGGGTTGTAATTCTTCGGAAAATTTGTAGCACCTGCATTTTTAAGCCACATGATTTTCAATGTATTGTTTTTGTATTAATAAAATGTTACAACCACATATCTGACCTTAATCTGAGTTTGGAAGACAAACGGATCCAAGGCTTCAAATCAGTGGTGGGATTCAAAAAAATTTACTACTGGTTCTGTGGGAGTGGCTTGGTGGGGATGGCATGACTTGGTGGGCATGGCTTGGTGTGCGTGGCAGGGGAAGGATAGTGCAAAATCTCCATTTCCTCCCCACTTCTGGGGGAAGGCTATTGCAAAATCCCCTCCCCACCCCACTAACCTGCTTTCCAGCTCTGTTCTCCTGTGCAGGGCAACAAAAGAAGACCCAGCCGATTTGCTGGGACTCCAGAGGCAGAGAATAGATGGGGGGGCAGGGCCAGTCAGAGTAGGCATTTGCCAATTCTTCGAACTACTCAAAATTTTCGCTACCGATTCTCCAGAACTGGTCAGAACCTGCTGAATACCACCTCTGCTTCAAATACCATATAATATCAGTTATTAAAAGGTAGACTAGGAAGTGAAAAATCATCCCCCCAAAAGTTACAAACTACATTTGTTACTACCAAGGAAACTATACAATTCTGTTCAAGTAGTCATCAAAAGTTGAAGTTCTCTTTAAGGACAATTTTCTTTTTCTTTTTTTTTAAATTTGGTTTTTGAAATTGATTTTTATTTGTTGCTTTCATTACATAGCAGTTTGGATTGGTTGGTTGTTTTAACACTGAAAGCAGGTTAAGATATTATAAATAAGTATATTAATTAGCATAGCACAAATTATAGCACTATACAGGAATTTTCTCTATGTAATGGTGACTAGCCAGCCAGAAGAGTGGCTGAATTATCACCAGAAACAAGAACTCTACATTCAGCCACAGTACAGTAATTTTACTAAGAGCACCAGAACTTATTTCAAAGAATCTGAAGTGACTCTTAAGAACAGAATAAGCTAACACAAAACTATTTGACAAAGAAAGAACATTTTTCTGGAAACTGAAAGGCAAAATTTAGAATAGTTGTACAAGTTGTTTGAAAATGATACAATCAAGAAACCTGGTAAATTTCAGCTTGTAGGCAATGGCATTTATATTTCATTGTTCTTCTTTAGCTTTTTTAAACAAAACAAAATCAGTATATAAGCACAAATCTCTCTTTAAAGGGATATGTTCAGTAAATGGAGGAGTTCATGATTAGTACAATTATTTGCAAATGTTATATCGTCTCCCAAATCTTGCTAAATAATCTCAGTTAAGTATTAGATTTGTCATTGGGTTGCAACTGATGAGCATAATGCTAACAAATTTTGATAATGACATTTAAAAATAACAGGGAAAAAAAACCCAGCAGTTCAATATATTGCCTCGCCAACTTACTTTAAAATACTGATGCTCTATGCTGCACCAGTTACGACAATCAATATAATTTTCATACGCTTGGCATAAAGAGGGTCACATCAGCAAAAAGGCAACATCAAAACATACCCTGATGACATTTTAGTAATAGAATAGTGAATAATAGGACTAGAAATAGTAAGACTGTTTAGATTACACTTTTGAAATATACCTATTTTAAAATAAAACAACCCCGCTAAAAAGATATAAAAAGATATGGCCTATTAATAAATATCATTTATGAATCTTAGCATGTTTTCACAGTATCAGATGCAGCTGATATTCAGCAGCTGCAGTGGCATAGCAGAAATATGAATTCTCCCCAATTCTGTTCACAGAAGATGCTCCAGCTGTGTAAAAGCCTTCATAATAATAGAACCATAAAAGTCATCTCAATCATAAGCTAAATTCCCTCTGTTAATGCTAACAAAGAAAGGGCAATACAACAAGGAATTCATTATCAGCCACAGTAATATTATGGACAATGTAAGCTTTCAAGGAAATCTCCAAATATGTCACCATTATATCTTTTTAAATATGAAAGGATGAAGGCTACTGGAGATGTTTTGTGTCATTACTTTTAATTTTATCAGTTAAACTTTACTTCTTCATCATGTCTTTGTTGTCACCTTGGCTTTTGCCACTTTAGCTTTTAGAAGAAAGAAAATAAAGGAATTTATCTAAATTATACTCTTTGAGAGGCCTAGAGGTGGAACTCTCACCTCACAATCAGGAGGCTGTGAATTTGATCCTAGGTAGCAGCAGACATTTCTCTCTCTGGGCACAAAGAGAAAATATATGCTGTGAACTCTACATGGGCATCAGGCAAGGGCATCCAGCCAGTAAATGCTAAGCTCCAATCAGTTGCCTGGACTCCACTCCGATGCAAGGGATTACAGGGTCATTAAAAACATCTAAATTACTCTTGAATACATATAATAATATGAAAGATCTGTTTAATGCATTTGCTTGCAATAAATTGAATTCAAGCATTAGTTTTCCAAACTAATTCTCAGTTCTCTGTTCTTCCTCTTGAGTCAAATAAAATAAAGGCAGGGAATTAAAGGGGAAACTGGGGGTGGAGCTTCTTTCTCCTTGGAGATTTATCACATTGAGGACAGTATGGAAAGCATTTTTAAAAAATATTTAAACATCAGTTCAACCCTGAATCACAGAACTGGGGATAGAGTAAGGAAAGCTTAAATTATACTAATCAGAAACTGTCTGTCCCATGAGCATACATGAAGGAATTTTGGGTGGAACTTTTTCTGTAGCCTGGTCTGGCCCATTTGTTCACACTTCATTTTTGCTTGGCTGGCTTCTCTTCCACACCAAATTTGATCCCATTCTGTTCAGAGGTTAGTTGATAGTTTGACAGACATACCTGGATAACTATTCAATAATTTATTTCCCTTCCAAGAAAAACAAAAAATTGGACGACAACAATTCCTTGAATCTTTTCCAACTAGTGACCATAGACAATGTCTGTGTTGTTTTCTGTTTAAAATACAAACTGTGTGTGTGCATTTCAGCTTTCTTCTTATTGTTGCATTAGTGTATATTAATACACTGGAAAATTCTGGCTACATATACTCTTCTCTGTATTATGTGAGTAGGAAGGAGAGATGATTAGAATGGCAGCATCTGCCTTATTCTAAGTCACTACCTGATTAACTTATCAATGGATGTATTGAATTGTTTTCTGTATTTTTATTCTGCAGTTTATGACTGAATTAAAACCATTTTCTTCTCTAGCTCCCCAGGAGAAGCTTTCTGGAATACAGATGGATGATTTCACAGCTTTTCCTTTGTCCAGGGAAGTGCCATCACTTAGGTGTAAGCCCAGCTGCCAGCTAATTCTTCAGCATTGTCATTATACAAAAATGTATTAATCCTCCGTTGTTCTACTTAGAATTCCAATTTGAAAAAGAATTAAATAAATGGGAGGGATTTCTGGATTAATTAAGAGGGGAGGGGAGATGATGGGTTTGTTAATATCTGTTGAAAAGTCATCTTTCTGTCTATCTGGAAATCATCTACTTTAGTTTCTTTACTTATTTCTCTCTGTATTTTTATTTTTGTTTTTCTCTACACTTTATGTTCTTTTTTTTTTAATAATTTTTTATTGGTTTTTAAAACAAACATAAACAAACAAAACATAAAAACATCATATCATCTTCCATATATGTACAGACAGTGTGCCGGTTGGTTTACAAATTGTTTTGTGCTTCCATTTCATAGTCTTCAATTATAATTACATTGTATATATTCTCGTATTTTCAAACAATATATTAAATACATTAATATCATTATTAATCAATCATTTGACTATACTTTTATTCATTCATGTTTTCCAAAATGATCATATTTTACTTAATTTGTTTTATGACAATTCATATTATCATCCCAGATCTATCCTAGAATCATTTTGTAGATATAATAAGAAAAGAATACATCTTTATATATTTATTATTTTCTAAAAGTCTACATATTTCATTACTATATTTTATTGTCTAACCATTGATAGAATAGATCCCAAATTTTATAAAAGTGTTTATCATCTTGTTCTCTAATTTCAAATGTCAATCTACTCATTTCAGCACATTCCAATATTTTCTTAATGATTTCCTCCTGTGATGGTATTTTCTCATTTTTCCAGTTTTTAGCAAATACAATCTTAGCCGCTGTGAATACATTTACAATCAGGTATTTCAAGTCTTTACTATATATTTCAGGTAAAATTCCCAATAAAAATTTTTCTGGTTTCAAATCTATATGCTTTTTTGTCATTTTTTCCAACCACGTGTGGATTTTAGTTCAGTATTTTTTTAGCATCCGCACAAGTCCACCACATATGGTAATATGATCCAGGTATCTGATGATATTTCTAACATTTTTTGGATTTATTCTTGAACATTCTTGCTATTCTTGTCAGGGGAAAGTGCCACCTGTAAAACATCTTATACAAATTTTCTTTATATGCTGTTGACATTGTCATTTTATAATTTTGAGACCACAATTTTTGCCATTTCTCTAGATCAATCCCATATCCAAAATTCTTCCCCCAAGCAATCATAGTTTCTTTAACTTGTTCTTCTTCTAGTTTAATTTCTAATAAATATCCATACAATTTTTTAATCACCTTTTCATTGGTACCTGTCAAAATCTTATCTAAGTCAGTCAATTTATCATAGAAACCTTCTGTTTTAGAATCTTTATCATACCTTGAATGTATTTGGGCATATGAAAACCAATTCATCTTTATACCTTGTTCCTCTAGTTTTTGCATAGATTTAAGTTCACCCTTTTCATTCAATATTTCACCATAATTAACTGTTCGTTCCTTTTTGTATATTATAGGATACGAAAATGCTTCAATAGTCGATAACCAGACTGGAATTTTCAAATAACATTGTCTTTTAATCTTCTCCCCGTTTAACCACAGAGACTCCCGTATATAATGTCTTCTAAAATACCCCTGTGTTTAGTTCCTTTATACCATAAAAAAGCATGCCACCCCAACAACAGGTCAAGTCCTTCTAATGTCAACAAAATAGTATTTCTTAATGTTATCCATTCCTTAACCCACATCAAATTTGTAGCTTGGTAATACAACTCCCAATTAGGCAAACCAAATCCTCTTCTTATTCTAGCATCTTGCAAAAGTTTTAACTTTATTCTTGCTTTCTTACCTTGCCATATATATTTCAACACAATTTTGTTTAAATCTTCAAAGTAGTCTTTTCCAAGCCTAATTGGAATTGTTTGAAACAAATATAAAATTCTGGGTCATAAAATTCTATTCATCTTGATTGTTGATATTCTCCCTATTAATGAAAGTTGTACATTTTCCCATTTCGCCAAATCTAGCGCTATCTGCTGTTTAAGTTTGATATAATTATTCTCTTTTAGTGTACTGCATCTTGCTTTCAAGTATATCCCCAAGTACTTGATCTTATTTGTGACCTGAATTTTCAATAGGTCTGCCAATTCTTCCTTTTGTCTTGATAGCATATTCTTTGTCAAGATCTTTGTCTTATCTTTATTTATTTTCAAACCAGCCACCTTTCTATATGTGTCTATCTTTTCTATCAATTTTGATGCTGTTTCTAGTGGGTCTTCTAAGATAAAAACCAGATCATCTGCAAATGCTTGCAACTTAAATTCTTCCTTTTTAATTTTCATCCCTTTTATATTCTTTTCATCTCTAATATTTCTGTTTAGCACTTCCAAAGTTAACACAAACAACAGAGGTGATAGTGGACACCCTTGTGTTGTTCCTTTTCTTATATCGATAGATACCGTCAGTTCTCCCTCTGTCATTACCTTTGCCGTCTGCTTATGATATATAGCTTCTATTGCTTGAATAAATTTTCTAGCAAAGCTCATCTGTTCCAGCAGTAATAACATGAATCACCAATTCACATTATCAAATGCCTTCTGTGCATCTAGAAATATCAAAGCCATTTGTTTTTCAGGATGTGTCTCGTAGTATTCCAAAGTGTCCAAGATTACTCTCATATTGTCTTTGATTGGTCTCTTTGGCAGAAATCAATTTTGGTCAGGATGAATAAAATTATTATTATTTTTTAAGTCTTTCTGCCAATACTGAAGAAAAGATTTTATAATCTGCGTTTAGTAGGGAGATAGGTCTATAGTTCTTGATTTGTAATGGATCGGTCTCCTCTTTTGGAACAAGTGTGATATAAGCTTCTGACCATGATTTAGGTATCCTCTTCTTTAACATAACTTCATTCATAACTTCTAGCAATGGAAAATTCAATGATTCTTGTAATGTTTTGTAAAATTCTGCCGGAAGTCCATCTGGGCCTGGTGCCTTTCCATTATTTTGTTTCTTAAGTGCTTCAGTTAACTCCATCATCGTTATATTGCTTTCTAACATTGTTTCAATCTCTTTAGGTATCTGGGGTAAATTAGCATTCTGTAAATACTATTTAACTCTTTCCTCATCAATATTCTTTTGTGTGTATAGTTTCTCATAATAATCTCGAATAATTTCCTTCTTCTCTTTACTACCATAGCAAACTTGGCCTTGGTCACTTGCGATATTTTCCTTGATTCTTTCTCCTTTCTCAATTTATATGCTAACCATCTACCTAGTTTATTTGCATCTTCAAAATAGTTCTGTTTGGCACCTCTAATTTTTTGTGCTAATTCTTCTTTTTCTATTAGACCCATTTTATGTTTGGTTATATCCATTTTTAACTTAATGCCCTTTCTCTGTGGCATTTTCTGTAGCTCTTTTTCGAGTCCTTTATACTCATCTTCATGCCTTAGAGGCTAATCTTTTCATGGTATTTCTTTTCCTTGTATAGTCTATTATCAAGCCTCTGGCATATGCCTTCATTGTATCCCATACATTCTGGATTGATGTATCTTCTTTTTTGTTTTCTCCAAAGAAAAAAGCCAATTCTTTCTCCATCAACTGTGTGAAGTCTTTTCCCTGTAAAATAGTATTATTTAACTTCCATCTAGATCTTCTTCTTTGTCCTTTCCATTTAATTGTCATTGGATTGTGATTGCCCAAGTACTTGTTTCAATATTTATTTATTGAATATTAGTTAACAATTCTGTTGACATCCATATCATATCTATTCTGGACCATGGTAAGTGTCTATTTGAGTAGAAGGTGTATTGTTTAGTTTTAGCATTTCTTTCTCTCCATGTATCTTTTAAGTTTATTTCATCTACCATTTTAAAAAAAGATTTCGGGAGAGTCTTTCTATTTTGCTTTATTGTTTTCTGTGCTGTGTAGTCCAGTTTATTGTCTATAATTCCATTAAAATCTCCCATCATAACTATATTAACATAGTCCAGTTCAACTATTTTCATATGTAATTTTTTATAGAATTCTTCTTGTTTGTCATTCGGGGCATAATTGCAATAAGGAGTGTTTTCGTATTATTGTCCATTATTTCCACCATTAATATTCTTCCGTCGTCATCAGTATAAATCAATTTCGCTGAGATGGTCTCTTTAATATATAAAACCACTCCTCTTTTCTTACATTGTGTCAAGGAAGTGAATATTTTCCCTAATTTTGGCTGTACCAACAATTGTTCATATTGTTTTTTAATATGTACTTCTTGTAGGCAGATTATATCAAATTTTAATTTGTCTAATTTATGAAAGATTTTCCTCCCTTTAATGGCCAAGTTAAGTCCATTTATATTAATTGTAATCAATTTTTTCTCTTCCATGGTTATATTTTGTAATTAGGTTTTACAGCTCTCGTGGATCTTGGTTCACGTTGTTCTTTGGCTTCCTCCTTTCCACCTACTGCACCTTCTTCTTTTTCAGTCGTCATTTGGAATTCAATTAGTGAAATTTCTTTTTCTGCCTCTTCCTCCCCTCTGAAAAATTCTGTGTAAAATGATTCAGCTTTCTATAGAGTCAATTCTATATCTCTATTCTTGCCATGTAAACATTAACTCTTCTGGAATCAGCCATCTATAATTCACTTCTTTTTAAAGTAATAATTTGGTCAAAAATCGGTACTTCCTTCTCATCTCTCTCACTCTTCTGGGTACTTGTTTCAAGACCACAATCTCCTTATCTTTGTATTTCAATGTTTTCTCTCTTGCCACTTGCAATATTTGCATTTTAATGGCTTTCTTTGTAAATCTGATGTGAACTTCTCTTGGTAAGCTATTTCTCATCGCATATCTTGTGAAGACTCGATAAACCTCATCTATTCCATCCATCATCTTCTCTTCAGTTATTTCCAAAGCTCCAGCCAATATTTCTATCATTATCTCAGCTAGATTTTGTTCTTTTTCTTCCTCTATGTTTTGGAATCTAAGATAAAATTCTGACCTGTCCATCTCCCATCTCAGCATACCACTTTTATCTTGTTCCACCACAGTTAATCTGTTATCAATGTCTCCAATCTTCTTGTCTCTTTGTTTATCTTCTTCTTCAATTTTTTGGAATCTCTCATCATACTTCATCATCATTTGTTGGATGTTCTCCACTTTTTCATCGGTTTTCCCTGTTCTTTGTTCAATGTTCTCTGTTCTTTGTTCAATGTTCTCTATTCTCTTTTCAATATTCTCTGATCTTGTTTGAATATTTTGAATTCCTTGCATAATCATTTGCAGGGTCACTTTTTCTTGGTCTTTTTCTTGCCTTAATATTGTCCTCCAGATGGTGGAGAGGAAGAGGTGGAAGTTGAAGAACCAGGAGCTGTTAATTTCCTACTCATTTTGAGGAGTTCAAAATCTTCAGGTTCTTCTAGACCTTAATCCAGTTGTAAAATAACCAATTGCAGTTCCAAATAAAAATAGTAGGAAAAAAGTAGGAGAATAATAAGAAAAGAGAAGCCAAATAGTAATAATAATAGAAAAAGAAGAAAAAATTTCTTCAGGTTCTTGTACACCTTAATCCAATTGGTTGGTTAGATGACAGTAAAAATTCAAAAATGAAGGAAAAGACCATATACACACCATGAACACACACAAAAAAGAAAAAGTTGTAAAATCCTAAAAAAGGCGAAAAAGTGAAGAAAAAGGCTAAAAAAGAAAGGAAAAATTCTTCAGGTTCTTCAACACCTTAATCCAATTAAGAGGTCTCAAATATAAAACTATGCATAAAAATAAACAAAAAAAAGAAAAAGAAAAAAAACAATATGGAAGGTAGATGGAAAGACAAAAATACCAAGAAGAGAAAGAGAAGAAAGAGGCTACTCTCTTAAAAAGAAAAGGAAGTGAAGCATTAATACTAAAGCTTTCCTTTAAAATAAAAAGCAGACGTAGAAATTTAACTTCCAAAGACAAGAAAAACAAAAAACAAAGACAACTTCCAGAGAGCCAAAAATCCAAATAACCATTGCAAAAAAAAAAAAAAAGTAAACTGATGAGGAGGGGTAGCACAGCTTAAAAAGAATAAAAAGAGCACACTGCACTTTGTTTGATTATCCAAGGCTCTTGTTATAACTCTCTTCTCCAAAGACTTATCACCTTTTCTTTTCCTAAGCTTCAACACCAGACTCCAGCTGTTGATAGAAACCCAGAAGAGCAACTGTAATAATACTCTCCCGTGCTCTTCCTTCTATCTTATCAAGCAGGCAATGTCCTCGTGCTCTTCCCTCTATCTTATCAAGCAGGCAATGTCCTTGAAACAAAGTCTCAGTTCTTTCTCAGCTTTGTCTGGTCAAAAGAAAAATAGAATATTTCCAAGCCTCTAGTTGGCAGTGTTACAAAGTTTCTTTAGCTTTCACTTTCCCCCTCCTTTTCCAAGCAAAATATAATAAGAATTAATTTAAAAAAAAGAAAAAGATATTTAAAAAATAACTAAAAGGGAGTCTCTGGCTTAAAATATTATAAAATCAAAAAGGAGAGAAGAATATATAAAAAGAAGAAAAAAAACCAGTCCAGTTTCAAAATATAAGATCATGTGAAGAAAATCCAGCAATGAGGAAAAAAAATATTACTTTGACATTCCTGTTTAAAATCGCCGCTTAATCACTTCTGTCAAAACTTTTACAGATTCTTTCTTTCCCTTGGGGTGTCCTTTCAAGTCTTAAAATAAAGAAAAAGTTCTCACCAAACCGGCACACTCTCTCTTTCCGTTCTCTTTCATTTCGGAGCTGCTTTAATGGCTGCCTCTTTGCCGCTGGCAAAAAGAGCTTCTCCTGGATCTACCAGGGACTTTGCGATATCCCTGGGATCGACAGGATGCGCTCTTTACATTCACCATCTCTTTGGGACAGTTTAGATCCACTTGGACCATCCAGGAGCAAAGATATTGGCTGCGATCTCAGATCTCTAAGATCGCATGCTGTATCGTCGCTCCGCCAGCTCCGCCCTCCCTTTATGTTCTTTTTTCTTTCATTCTTTTTTCTTTATTAAATTTGTTTTTCTTTATGAATTTTTATTTTATTTTTATTTTTTATTTTTTCAAAACAAAAAATACAAAAATCTCATTTCTATTAACAGTTATTGTGTCAATGTATATATATGTTTCTTATTTTGTGACTATACATTATTTTTATCCTTATTCTTCACCCATTTGTACCACCTCTCCCATGTTGCATAGTATTCTCTATCCTCTTTGCCTTTCAGTTCCATAGTGAATTTATCTAGTTCAGCACAGTCCATTATTTTTTGAATCAAAACTTCATCTGGTGGTATTTTATCACTCTTCCAATTTTGTGCTAACATGATTCTTGCTGCAGTTAAGATGAGTACAATAAGGTATCTTTTATCTTTACTCAAATTCCCTTTAATCATACCTAATAAAAATCAGGTTCCAATTTTGTGATCTCAAAAAGCCATCTCTGTATTTTCTTCCAGTATTTTGTGACCTCCATACATTGCCACCACATATGGAAAAAATGTTCCTTTCTTTTGTTTGCACTTCCAGGATTCTGGTTTCAAGGTTGGATACATTTTTGCCAGTTGTGCCAGCACTTAGTGCCATCTACAAAACATTTTATATTGATTTTCTTTGAATGCTGTCGACAAAGTCAGCTTCCAGTTCTCGGTCCAAGTATTTTCCCACTCATCCAAATTTATATTATGACCCACATTTCTTGCCCAGGCAATTATTGCTCCCTTAACAATTTCCTCCTCTAGTTCTACCTCCAGTAAATAATTATATGGTTGTGTTATAAATTTTATATCCTTGCCTGTCAAGAGTTGGTCCAATTTTTGTAAATCTTTATATATCCCTAGTTCCTTTACACCTTTCTTAAATTTAGTTTGAATTTGCAAATATACCCACCAGTCTAATATTATCCCTTGTTCTTTTAGTTTATCCAGTGTTTTTAATTTCCCCTGTTCATCTACCAAATCTTTATATCTAATCATTTTTTTAATGTCCCTTGTATTTGGATATAATATAGCTTCCATAGGTGAGATCCAGTTTGGTCTTTTCAAATAATGCTTTTTTCTTTTTTAATTTTCTCGCATGTTTGTAAAAGTGAGTCCCTTATCAAATGTCTATGGAAATAGGAGTGGATCTTATTCTTTTTATCCCATAGAAAGGCATGCCACCCAATTTGGAGGTCATGACCTTCTATCACCAAAATTCTTTTATTGTTTAAGTTTATCCACTCTTTAACCCACAGTAAAATTGCTGCTTGACAAAATGTTTCCTATTTTGGGAGTCCAAGGCCACCTCTGGTTCTTCTATCTTGTAACGTTTTCAATTTTATTTGTGCTTTTCCCCCCATCCATATACATTTCATTACCATCCTATCTAATTCCTGAAAAAAATTCTTATCCAATTTTATAGGTATTGTTTGAAAATAGTATAATAGTTTCAGTAGTATATTCATTTTTATGGCCACTATTCGGCCTAATAGTGATAGTTGTAATTTTCCCCAATTGACCAGATCTTTCTTTATCTGTGAAAGTAATTTCATATAATTATCCTCTTTTATGGAAGAGCATCTTCCTGTTAACCAAATTCCTAGATATTTAAGTTTTTTGATACTTTGTAAGCCCAATTTCTTTTCTGATTCTTTTTTTAACTTTCTATCAAGTTTTTGGTTATTACTTTTGTATTATCTTTATTAATTTTTAGTCCTGCTACCGCCCCATATTCTTCTAATTCTTGAATTAGATAGGTCCCTGACTCCATTGGATCTTCCACAAAAAACACTAAGTCGTCCGCAAATGCCTGTACTTTATATTCTTCTTTTTTGCTCTTCAGTCCAATTATCTCCCTTCTTTGTCTAATCTGATTTAAAAGCACTTCGATGGTCAAGATAAAAAGCAGAAGCGACATTGGACATCCCTGCCTAACACCTTTCATAATCTTAAAGTTTTCAGTAATATCCCCATTTATAATTACCCTAGCTTTTTGGTTCAAATAAATTGTGCCAGTCATTTTCTTGAATTTAGATCCAATTCCCATATTTTCGACCTGTTGGATCAAGAACTGCCAGCTGAGATTGTCGAAGGCCTTCTGAGCATCCAAGAAAATCAATGCTGCCTGCTTTTCCGGATGGGCCTCATAGTATTCTAATACATTTAGTACTATCCTTATATTGTTCCTTATCTGTCTAGAAGGTAGAAAACCATTCTGGTCAATATTAATAAGTTCATTTAATATAATTTTTAATCTTTCTGACATTATTGTTGCAAATATTTTATAGTCTACGTTCAGGAGTAAGATTGGTCTATAATTTTTAATCTGTTTGTGATCTAAATCTTCTTTGGGAATTAGTGAAATATTCGCTTCTCTCCATGAATCAGATAATTTGGCAAAGTCTAATACCTCATTGTACACATCTAACATCACTGGTTCAAGACATTCATAAATACATTTATACAGTTCCGCTAGAAGATCATCCGGCCCTGGCGTCAACTGACCTTTTCAATTTCATCACTGTTATTCTTTATTTAATATCTCTTTCTGTTCCTCTCTAATTTCTGGGTGACCTTTCCTTTTCAAATATTGTTCTATATTCTCAGGGTTTATTCCATCCTCCCTATATAGTTGTTCGAAATATTTTTGTACTGTTTTCTTTTTCTCAGTCATTCAATATTCTAATTTTCCATCATCATCCTCCAATTCTTGTATCAACCTTCTTTCTCTTTCTAATCTTAATTTATGGGCTAACCACCTCCATGGTTTATTTGCATGTTCGAAAAAATTCTGTTTTGCCCTTTTCACCTCTTTATCTCTCTCTTCCTGATTTATAATGTTCAATTTATGCCTCGTAAGAATCATCTCTCTCCTATTTTTTTCATCTTGTGGGTTGTTTTTTTTTTGTAATCTACTTTGTAGATCTTTAATCTCCTCCTGTAATTTATTCTGATTTTGCCATCTTCCTTATTCCTTTTCACTGTATATGCTGTTACAGCCCCCTCAAGACTGCCTTTGCGTTATCCTATATATTCTGTAACAATGTTTGCTCCACTTTATTTTCCTTTAAAAAAGTCCAAAGAGCAGCACCTTCCACTGTGGCTAAGACTGCCTACCAACTAGAAGTTAATGGCCAGCAACCTCAGGGGTATCCAAAACAGAGATGGCAAGATACCATCAACAAAGATATGCAAGCTGTGGACCTGCACTGTGAAGATGCAGCTGACCATGCAAAATGGCTTTCAATGATCCAAAAAGTGGACCTTGCACCTGCAAGAATATGCTAGGAAGAAGACAATAGTGATTGCAATCTGCCAACAGTTTATTATGAATTCTACATTTGTGACTCACTACATGTGAGTCTTTAATTGTACTGAATCATAGACTCTATCTCTTTTTGTCAGCAAAATTAAAAATATTGTCTTAGTTTGAGTACATATACCAATGACAGAGCTGAAACATCAGTATATGATTTCTTTCATTGCATCAAAATGTAGTTGGCTGAGCCTGGAAGTTGTTTTCTAAGTAAGTGTCTGTAAAAATTTATTAGTGTAGCTTGCACTGTTCCAGATAGAAGAACTCCAAGACAAAAGGGGAAAAAGTCCCCATAGGATATGAAGGCAGTGATTAAATGTGACAGGGCATTTAGATGCTGAAAATTAACACAGTCCTCACTTATTGAAGAAAGGGAATTCCAGGTTATGACCGAGTAGTGGAGAAACTATGAAAAATGAATAGCTGAGTTCCAGAAACTTTCAGCCTACTTAACATTTCCAAAATTGTCTGTCATATAGAAACATATAAGATTTTCTAAGTTAAAAGACACACACAAAAAAGACTGAATTTGTTTTACCTCCTATTTACCGTTTTTTCAAGGCTCCCCTGTGGAGCTCTGAAATCTTGTAAAGCTGCCCAAATCCCTTACATATTCCAACTGTGCACTTAAAATAGTACAAATCCTAAATCTGCTTTTTTAAAAGGCTCTCTTTTCACACAAAAGACAAGAGTGCAGAAACAAATAAGAACTACAGGAGTTGGCAGCTGTGAGTATAACTGCTAGAGATAATTTTGCACCTTTCAGGTTCATGATCCATGAGGATTTTGTCAAATGTTTCAAAATATACAAAGAATGGGTACTGTTTTTTTCAAACACAGTATTAAAATAAGATTCTTTCTTTCTTTCTTTCTTTCTTTCTTTCTTTCTTTCTTTCTTTCTTTCTTTCTTTCTTTCTTTCTTTCTTTCTTTCTTTCTTTCTATCATCTATCATCTATCTATTTATATATCATCTATTTACATCTATCAATCTAAGGGGGGAGGTATGTAAAATATTAAAAATGTTATCCACATGTAAGTATCCATCAAGTTATGCACTTTGAGTAAGCAACCTCATACAAAACACAGAAAAGTCACAAGAAGTCAGAGAAATTAAAGAAACAGAAAGGAAAGGAAACTTAGCTAAACATAGCTTACAGAATGATTACTCTGTCTATCTCTCCATAATACCGTGTTTCTCATATAATAAGGCCGGGTCTTATTTTTTTTTGAGCCCCGAAAAAATGGCTAGGCCGTCTTTTCGGGGGTGACTTAATTCCCCCCCCTTGCATCTTCGGGAGGGTGGGCAGTGATGGCTTGGATATTGACCTCGGCATTGGTGGGGCACTTCATATCGGGGTCAACGCAGGCAGCACCATATCCGGGTATGCAACAAAAGTACTTCCTAACGGCAAGCCCCCCACCATTCCCCCCCATTTCGCATGTTTTAATATAGGCCTTAATTTGGGGGGAGGGGCTTAATTTCATTTCATGCCTATAAAACATGCTGGGACTTCCTATTGGAGGAGGCCATATTGTTGGAGAAACAGGGTATTCTATCTTTGTACAACTTACATCCAGTGCATTCATACTTCACGTTATACAGTGAAAATTTGCTCTTTAAACTTTGTATCATTTTCTGAAGATTTAATCAACACCACCCAGCCATCTTTTCTTCATATCTGTGTTTTGATTGTCTTTCTTTCTAGTTTTTTTATTCTAAAATTTGACTCTCATTCATTTTTTTCTATATGACCTCAGGGTACTTCTTTTTCATACCAATGACTTGGTATTCATTCTGCTTTCATTTAACATCCATTCATTCTTGATCCTATGTCTTCTTGTTTTACCGCATGAGTCGTAGATTTTCCTACTGGTTCCTACTGGTTTCAGATTATTTTCATGTTTCTACTCAAATACTGAACTCTTACTCCCATGTAGCATGATCAACTGAAGCATTTTTTTCATCAAATGACATTCCTCAAAACAGAGCATATTCTATCCACCATCTTTCTGCTAACATCTGCAAAAAGATATCTATTTTCCTGTCTTGACTAAACCTTTCCTAAGGAAATAGAAATTCATCAATTTCTCCTAGTTTTTATCATTTAGGTATAATCTCCAATTGCTTATTTTATTTCTCCTGTCTAGCACATTAGTTTTGATACATTTGTTTCCAGATCTATATTCTTTGTTGGATAATATAATATGTCTAACATTCACTAGAATACCATTAAGTACTCATCCAACAAAACAGCAGATCAAAATGTGTGTACTTTCATGCTCCAAACTTAAACATTCCTAAGATCACCATATGCATTCATATCAATGAATTCATTTAACAACCAAGAACATATCCTTGCCTTATTCTTTTGTCAATTCTGAACCATACATAAACCATATCATGTACTGTTATGTATGCTTTGCTCCCATTATATACCATTGTTACATCATTAAATGATTTTTATTCCATAAAAAATATTCCATAATTCAAGTTTATTCACTTTATCGTAGATCTTCTCTAAATACAGAATTGCACAATGAGTGCTGTTGCCTTCATTTATTTCTCAATGAAACTGAACAAAAAGAAAATGTCTGTATACCCCCTGTCTAGCATAAACCCTAATAAGTTATGTTTAAAAGTTAAAAGCAGTGGAATATCTATTAACAGCTCTATTTAAACTTGGAAGTAAGTATTGAGTAGACTACCACTGGGTTCTCTCCTGAGCCCTATATTGGTTAACATTTTGACAATGGATAAAAGGGTTGATGGACTGATAACACAAAGTTAGTAGGGGAAAGATAATATCCTAGATGAAAGAAGGTTGACACATTTTTTTCAGATAGACTCAGTTTCAATTCCAACAAGATGGAGTGATTCAATAATTGTTTCATTTATGACTCTGCAGTGGTTCATTTCCCCCTGTAGAATTGATCTGCAATCTGACAGTCCTCCTGGATTACCAGTTTTTGATCTGAAGACAGCTGTGATAAGTAGTGTTTTTGCATAGTTCCATCTTGTTCAACGCTTACAGATATTTTTGGACAGCAAGATATTACTCCTGCCTTAACCACCTGAATTGATTACTGGGGGTCTACCACTGAAGGCATTCAATTTTTTTAGTTGGTCCAGAATGCAGCAATCCAGCAATTACATTAAGTTGTCAGTTTGTCCATGTAACCCCATGCTCCAGACTCTAATCTTCAGGGAGGGTCATCTACAGAATCTCAGAATCCAACCTTATTTATTGATACCTCTGGAATAACACCCTCCCAATCTGCTGACCTTCCATAAAGTTTTGGTTTTTCAACTAGCTTTTGGATTTGGGGGGTGGGCTGGGTTGAGGTTGTATATTTATTTTGTTCCATCATGGTAAGTGAACCTACATACTTGCAGGTTATTCCTTATGAGATGTTGTAGTTATGAATACTGCTATATATTCTAACTTTATATATTTTGAAGTTGTAAGCCACTATGCTTGGAGCAGTTTATAAGCCTAATGGTAAGCAAATAAGCAAGCCAATCTAGATAGGCTTCATTATTGGTTTAACAGGAATTGGATGAAATTTAATAGAAAGGATTGCATCTCAGAAGGGAAAAAAAAGCCATGAACAGAATGGGGGAAAAAATCTTGTTTGACAGGAATAACTGTAAGGGATCAGTGTATCATAGTAAACTACTATTGCTATGTAAGCTAGAAATGTGATGCAGCTGCTAAAAAGGCAATGTCAATTTGGGGTATACTAACCATAATCTAGATCACAGAAACTAATTGTTCTGGTCTATTGCACCCTGGAATATGGTGCCTATACTGGGTGCTGTCATTCAAAAAAGACAGTAACAAATTGGAATGAGTTTCAAAAGAGGCCAAGGTTGATGGCAAAAGGTTTGGAAACCAAATTCTCTGAGGACCAGTTCAAGGGTTAAGGTTTGTGTATAGTAGAGACTATTGAGGAGAGCTATGAAAAAGAGGGAACAGGTGTATTCAGGGGTGGGATTCTACCAGTTTTCACCTATTCACTAGAACTGGTTGTTAACATTCTAAGCAGTTCGGAGAACCAGTTGTTAGAAGAAATTACTGGCCTAATCCTGTAAGGAAGGCAGGAAAGAAACATTCTGGTGTTGCTTACAGAAACTGCCTCTCCATTAACTGTTATTACATTCTTGGCAGGACTAGACTTCCTGTTTCAGGAACATCTCTGGAGTTTTTTTCCCCTCCTTTGCTGGTACTTTGCTTGTGTGGAGTGACCATTCAAAGTTACAATGGCACTGAAAAAATGACTTATGGCCGTTTTTCACACTTACAACTGTTGCAGAATCCCCACAGTCTTGAGAGGCCAGGCGAGGAGATGCGTGCTTCGATGTGAGTGATATTGAGTTGGCCACACCCAGCTAATAACATGACCACCAAGCCATGTCCACCCAGTCACATGACCACCAAGCCACACCCACCACCTAAGCCACACCCACAGAACCGATTGTTAAAAAAATTGAATCCCACCCCTGGGTGTATTCTATACTGTTGCAGAAGACAGGGCTAGTTAAAAGTGTAGACTGGAGTCCAGGAGGGAACTATCTGACTCTATAAGTTCCTAGCCACTGAAAGAAACTACCACATGTGGTAAGTTCTCTTCCACTGGAGATTTTTAGACAGGATAGATAGTCATCTGTCTATACTGCTTTTGCAGATCTTGCATTAAGGATGTTTTGGTACCTTCCAAATTTAGTTTAAGTCCTCTATTTAGGAAGTCAGAAAGAGAATGAGGAAGATAAGTGTTCATCAATCATTTTGCTCCATTCATCAAGAGAATAAGGAAGCACTATATATGCCTTGCTTCTCCTCCAGCTGTAACATCTAATAACTAGTAAACCCTGTTTTAGCCTTACTTAAGTAATATAGCTATTTCTTCCTAACAAAACTGAAAGCAACTAAAGTCAGTTTAGAGGTAGGAAAAGAAAGGGAAAAACTCATCCAATGCACATTTTTAAAGTGTATCATGCAAAGCTCAATGCAGCCTACTTCTTTAGACATATGCATAAAACTGTACTAAACTATGGTCTATAACTGTACTAAACTTTTTTTCTTGAGGCTTGAGGTTGCAACTCATTTGAGGTTGCAACTCATTAGAGATGGCTTATTTAAGAACAGCAATCAGTGGAAATTGAAATGTTTATACTATTGGGTCTATAGACATATGGGCAACACATGCTGTTTATTTAAAAAAGGCAAAAAAAAATTGCACAACCTTATGAAGCATATTTTGACCCTGAATCTACTACAACAGAGCATATTTTTGATTTGAACTTTAGAGAGCCCAGGCTTTTTTATTGCCTAGTGAATCATCACCTCTGTATATACTTTTAAGTATCAAACTCTCAGATGGCCACAGTGAAGTTATTACTCTGAAAAAAACAAGATCATATGAAAGCAAAGCTTTGCACTTCCTCATAAACCTCATAAGATGACTGAAACAATCAACAAGGAGAGAATGATTTTTCTACCAAAGGATTTTATGACCCTTCTCTCTAATTGAGCTATTGCACAGATGGTCATAACTGATATTAGTCCTGTAACGAAACCTCTTGGGGTAATCTAGGTGGAGCATCACTAGGCAAACTATTATTAGTTACTTTAACATTGATAAACAAAATCTATCAGACCAAACATTTCTAATTTCATAAGCCTTCCATTTTTCGAGTCTGGTATAAGGTATTCTGCAATGAGTAGAGGAATGGAGAACTCTTCTTGTGAAATATTTCTGGACTTTCTGAACTGTGTTAATATCAGATACGTAATGTGGGTTCCAGACTGATCAGCTATATTCGAGTATTGGTCTAGCAAATGTTTTGTATGCTCTAGTTATTAGTGTAATATTACCAGAGAAAAAGTTACGTAAGATTACGTTAACAACTCTTAACACCTTTTTGGCTATGTAGTTACAGTTGGTCATCCATACCTAACTTGCATTTCATAAAAGTTCTTCAGCTGTTTGTCCTTCCTGTATCCAAGCATTCCATTTGTTGGAGTCACTCTATTTCTTCTTTGACAGCCATGCATATTCTTATCCCAAATTTGCTTTACAAAAAGAAAATATACTACATTAAGTATGGGAGCTTCTTACTTAATCCTGTCTTTATATAAAGGAGGTCTAGGCTTGTTATTTAGAGTGGAGTGGAGTGGAGTGGAGTGGAGTGAAATGGAACAGAACAAAACAGGAGTGGAGAGTGGAGTGGAATGGAGTGGAGTAGAATAGAATAGAATAGAATAGAATAGAATAGAATAGAATAGAATAGAATAGAATAGAATAGAATAGAATAGAATAGAATAGAATAGAATAGAATAGAATAGAAGGGGGCATTGGAGATCTTCAAGTTCAACTCCTTGTCCAAGGCAGGAGACCTTATACCATTCTGGACAAATGGTTGTCCAACCTTTTCTTGAAAGACTACAGTGATGAATAACCCAACTCCTGGGGGGCAAGCGATTCTACTGATTAATTGTTTTCACTGTCAGGAAATGTTGGAACTAAGCTCCAGGTCTCTTTGACAAGTTTCCACCCACCCATCCTACCCTCAAGTGCTCTGGAGAATGGCAACCCCTTCTTCTTTGTGATAGTCCCTCAATATCAGAAGATAGTTCTTGGTTAACCCTAAATCTTCCTTTCATTAAGCTAGACACACCTAGTTCCCATTCATTGTATGATTTGGCCTCCATACTCCTTATCATCTTTTCTGCTGTTCTCTGCATTCTTTCTGGGTCTCAATACCTTTTTTGTATCTTGGTGATTAGAATTGGTAACATTTCTTCAATTGTGACATTAAGTTATTGAATAATTTTTTTCCTGAGAATTTAGAGAGTAATCTGTTAAGTTAGATAAGTTTCTTTGATGAGTTCTTTTGCATTGTTTTGATCTGATTTTTTTTCCACACAAGCCAGTTAAGATTGTCACTCAGTTCAGGATATTTTGCTGGAACCTGTGGCTATGTACAAATCAATTGCAAGCCAATTTTAAAACACAACATGACCTCCCTTATGGAAAGCCTGAAGAAAAAGAAGATAAGCAGAATAATAGTGGTTCATTATTGAGAATAGCCTTTAGAAGGAAATTGTCTCACATTCCTAGCTAATTTCAAGGCATTCTTACCACTTCAATTTATGAATACTTTCTCTATAGGAAAAAGAATTTAATGTAATGGTCATAGGAGACTTATGAAAGTTGCATTTGCAGTCTAAGTGTACACATTTATCTAATGCCTGAAGATATATGCTCTTTTTCTTTGGGTACTTGTATGTTTATTAGCTTACTATGAAACAGAATTTCCTTCAGAATTTTCACCATTAGGTGAAGCCATCGAGTTGATGTCAGTGCAAGTTTTGTTTATTCATTATTCTGTCCATTTAATCACTATTTAACTAATTGTTTTACAGATCATACACACACAAATCAGATTTGTATTCTCATACAACCGTCCTTAAAAACATTTTGAATGTAAGATACATTTCTCTAATCAATACCAGTTTGATATTTCATTTTTTGTTGTTTAATGCAGCTAGCCAAATATACTATCTTTTACTGAGAGTTTCTTATAATACAAATTTAATCAACCACTTATCAAACACAGTTTTCACAATATATATTATTTTTGTGTGCTGTTTTGTTCAAAACTGTCGAATGATGATTGATAGCAACAAGGTAATCATATTCTTGATAGCTTTGTTCTAACACACCGAAAGAGACACTGGAATCAAAAGATAATTATTGTAGCTTCTGTAAGACCTAGAAAATAAGAACAAAAGAGAGTTCTTTGAAAGAAAAAGTTAATGAATCACTTAATTTCCTTTATTGCAGCAAGGAAAACAAAGCAAAGGGGAGATGATGAAAAATAACCAAGGTTCTTGAATATGAAATAGGCCTGCCGAAAAGGCCATGAGATGGAAGAATAGGAAAATGATAAGGAAAAAAATAGGGTCCCTTCTCCCTTGGTACCTCCAAGTAGCAATCAATTCAAAGAATGCAATTTCCCAAGTTCTGACATTTTCAGCCAATACCAAGAAAAGGACATATTGTTAAGGGTTATTGAGTAGATGCATCAAATTAGCAAAAGTTGTATCTTTTATTAGGCTTTCAGCAGTAAGTAACACATCTACAATGAGCAATCTGAACAGTGTCATGAAAATGCCCAGGGTTCCCACCATTTGCTGTTTCCCTGATTGCCATTTCACAAAAATAAATTCAAGCTGTATCCTTATCTGTTCCTTTATTATCTTTGTCAGAGGAATGAGGTATCTGAATGTTAATACCGAAGACTGTCTAGAAACACAGCAGATTTCTGTATGGCTTTAACCTTTTCAATATTTGAGATTTGATTGTTTTGCTGTTCGGATATGCTCATACACCTGCAATCTGGAAGGAAATATGATGATAGCCATTCAAAAGAGTGATCCTTCAAAAGGCTGAAGGTATGTGTTTGTTTATAAATGAAATAAATTGTCAGGCACAATGAACCCAATGTTATGGATATTGCTGTTCCAGGGTGAACTATTCTAGTTAATTAAGACAAGTTTAGGGAGAGAAGAGCTTTATTAACATTGCAATAAAATCAAAACAATTAATACTGGATACAGTCAATGTTCTCTAATAACTTCATTTTCTCCTGCCAAAAAATAATTTTCTAATAAGCAAAATCATAGGGCAAAAGTGTGTGTGTGTGTTATATGTGTGTCTGATGCAGAAGTGGTATTCAGCAGGCTCTGACCAGTTCTGGAGAACCAGTAGCAGAAATTTTGAGTAGTTTGGAGAACCAGCAAGTACCACCTGTGACTGGAGATTTTACAGTATCCTTCCCCTGCCACACCCACCAAGCCACGCCCACAGAACCGGTAGTAAAAAAAAATTGAATCCCACCACAAGTCTGATGTGAGTGTGTGATTGAACTCCTGGAGTGAGCTGTAAGTTAGCCTGCAGTACTGCATTCTAACCACTTTATCACCATGGCTCTTATAACTGTAATGGGGCCTAGGATTTCCATTGTACACTATGATAATCTTAGATAGAGGCACTGCCAGATGCTAGAATGACACTGATACTTCATCACATCAGTTTACTGCTAGTCACTATTTACAACAATGTCATCAGACTAACTGCACTTTTCTAGAACAACCAGATAAGCACCTCAGGGGGATCAGTTCTGTATTGCTTTTTCCCCTTCAGGGATTCTAGGCTATCTAGTCTCTTTACTCCTCCCCCTACTTTAGGTGCAAATTCCACCAGAGGCACCCACATGACCAATGCAATGTTATATATTTTTGTGACAGTTATTAAGCAAATGCAGTAGTCATTAAATGAACCCATTGTAGACAATGCATTTTTTACTGGAAACTGGAAGAAAACATTGGTTTCTAGCAAAAGAAAAAAAAAGTCATAAAACAGGATCATGTAACCTATGATAGCAAAAGACTGTAAATGAATGCCAGTTGCCAACCATCCAAATGTGACAATCATATGACTACAGGGAGGATAGGAAGCCACTGGAACTTTGAATCCAGGTAATAAGTACATTGGGGGAGGGGGGTTCTATGTGAACTTTGAATGGTTGCTAAGTGAGAAATAATAAGTCAAGGACAACCTGTACTCTTAGTTTTTTTATGATTTGCTCTGGTTCTAACTCTTTTCAGTTATAGAGATGTACAATCAGAATCCTGACGCCCAAATTGATGTCTTTATTTTTCATGAAAATCTTTATCAGATTGCAGCAGATTCATTCATATGCCACTCTAGAGCGAGCTTCCAAGTCACATATAAAAGGAGGTTGCATATACAAATAAGAATCATAGCAAAAGCAAACATTTATGTCCTTAGAATTCTGAATAATGGTATAATTTTGCAATAGTGATGAATAACAGAATAACTTTTTTATTGCACTCAATATCCCTCAGTTTTAATCTGTGAAACGCTGGAGGCTATGAATCTGCATGATGTTAGAATTGTAATTATAAGTGACTCAATGACAAAGTAAATATATGAAAAGGCAGTGTAGTAAATGAAGAAAAAAGTGCAAATGTTGTGGTTGTTGATGAGGTAAACTATTTCAAATTTAAGAGGCAGGAACAAAATTATAGAGAAATAGTGAGAGAAAATGTGGCTGAAGACCTGGAGAGTTTCAAAATAAATATATTTGGAAAATATGGCTCAGAGACTTTTCAAGGAAGATGAAGAGACTGACATTTTGGAAGCAAAATTACTTCCCAAAATAGAGTGCAGACATTCAAAGGCAGTTCAGAGTTCAGCACTCTGTGAAAATTTGCAGACTACTCCCAAAAGCTCAAGATAAACAGCACTTGAAATCTTTATTATCCTTCCTTATGAATTGGGTTCCTTGTCTCACCTCTCCAGCTCTGCTTTGGTGACATGAGGTCAACTAATCCTTCTGTGGACAGAAGTCTGGGATAGCTAAGAATATGACTTCCATGAAACTATTCTCCTGAGGATTTTCAAGGTCACTTTCCATACGTTTCCTTCATGATATTTTTGTGCTTCTTTAGCAGAAAATGCAAAGTGGAATTATCTTTTTCAGGGCCTATACTTACTGTATTTAAATCCTTTTTAAAAAAATTTATATAGATGCTCTTTTAAATAAGTTATTTTGGTTCACTAAAATTAAACTCTAAAGGTAATAAAGTTGAAATAATAATAACAGAAGAAACAGTGCAGTTCTGAACATATGTATGGGGCAAGCCAAAGAAGCACAACAAGAATACAAATTGGAAAGAAGTGAACCATCTGGGGCTCCATTTGAATACTATCATCATTGACAAAATCACCAATGTCAATTGCTAAAGGCAGCTTTACTAGGAGTAGCTTACATCCTGCAACAATACCTTTAACAACATCCCACAGCAACATCTGTCTATTCTAGGTTCTTGGAAAGGACTCAATAGGTGGATAAAAATGCCCAGTCCAATCCAAACATCTGACTGACTATGCAATGAACTTTAATAATATCCCCTTCCATGGATATCCTCTTGTCATGGGGTGGGGGTGGGGGGCTTGCAATACGACGATGAGGTGGAAAACTATGCTGGGAGTTTCTAATGTATTCTATTCAGGAAGTACCGTATTCCAGTTAGGATTCTTTTTCTGTTTTCTTGTCATATTAAATGGGTTGGTGGATACATTTAAGCTGGCTCTTCCAGATTAAGTGTATCCACCAACTCATTTAATATATATCATCACCTGGGACAACAAGAACCTTGTCAGATGTTAGAGTTCCTAGGCATCTGTTAACAAGTAAAAAAAAAAAAAAAAAAAGCTCAGAACTATAGCTGGGCAACCGGGACTCAGCCCCATAAGATTATCAAAAGACCAAAAACTACAGAGAAGACAAAAGTGTACTGTTTTTAAAAACCACACCATTAGGGCCTGTTATTATAAATTGAAATGACAACAAAATTAGGATTCATAAACTGGTCATTGTGGCCCTAATGGTTGTCAGTGTAATTGTGTGTATTTAATTTTTTTTTTTGCATTGGCAACATTTCCATCTGTCAATTGCAAAAAGCCACATTGGTTGGATCTGCACATATACTACAAGAAATGCATTGCAACATCATTGCAACCATCATAGGAAGGCCAAGAGAAAGTAAAGAACTGCCAGTGTGATTTCACGTGTTCATATTTTTGTGTATACATTGTAATATACAGGTTTGAAACTGAGAAATCTAAATTATTAGTTGGTATTTCCTGGCAATGGAAAATAATAGAGATGATAAAGTTATGGGGAGGCCTTTCAATAACTGGGATGATACTGCCAAAAGTCTTTCTTCCTAGTAGTCACCTATCTCAAATTAATTAATTCAAGTTGCTTAGGAAATATTAGTAATGTACATTAGTAGTGTACTATTTGTGCACTATGGTGTACAAACAACTTAGGTCTGTGAATGTAAGCTCAGTTGAATGATAATATATACTTAAGTCCTTGCACAGTCAATGTCCTTTGACAGAAAGAAAAGACTCTGAAGCTTTTGGGTCACACTAAGAATGGATAATGAAGGTCCCATTAACAGGGCAGTTTGTGGAA
Organism: Notechis scutatus; assembly: GCF_049901735.1. Taxonomy (NCBI): domain Eukaryota; kingdom Metazoa; phylum Chordata; class Lepidosauria; order Squamata; family Elapidae; genus Notechis; species Notechis scutatus. Next base: position 262,130,757 of record NC_142009.1, on the reverse strand, counting down.
GTTAGAAAGATGCATCCTACATCTAAAGTGGACAATCTAATAATGTTGAGAAAAGAAGAACTGGCAAGTTACAACAATCATGACAGAGACAGAACGAATACAGTATGCCTGGGACACAAAAGGGCCATTAATGTATTCCCTCAAAAGCAAAATAGAGATAAAAGAATAGGCAACCAGTGCTGTAGCCAACTGAAAAGACAGCTATATTGGGTAAATTTTGGATAACTTATTTGGTAGACAATAGATTGTTTTCACCAAGAAATCAATTCAGAGCTCTTCAAAACATGCAGAAATTGGGTAGATTAAAAGGATGATCTCTTTTACTTTGGTAATTGAAAGATGAAAATATAATAAATCTGCTGGTGACTTCTGGACCAAGGTGGTTATGACAACATTTGTATGCCAAAGGGATTTTCTTTCTTAATCTAATTAAAAGAACTATTGTTCATTTTCAGGAAATGAACATGTGAGCCATGCCACTTCAGCCTGGGGAATGTGTAAGAGAGGAACCAGTTTGTATGAAATCTGTTGCAAGAGCATTAAAATGTTCATTTTAAATTGAATTCCATGCACTGTATGCCATTTATCCTTATGCCAATTGTCAATTTTACTGAAGCAGAGAAAAGGAGAGTCATCTAAAAAGTCAAAGTCACTGATTATATATATCCTTTTAGCTTCCGGTGAGGATTCATGGAGTATTAGACATCTCTGAAAGAGTGGGGACAGCATTGCAGTGAAGATCAGTGGTCAAACAATGAATTGATACTTGACAAAGTTTTTCTGGAAAAAGACATAGATTCCAAAAAAATGATCCTCATCGGTAGGCTGCAGGAACTGAGGTTTTTGTATTCTTTTGTGGATCTTAGCACAAGAGGTAATAATTAAATGGCCAATTGCGAGATGTAGAATTTTGTCAAAGAGAATTTAAAATTAAATAATGAGAACTGGTGGCAGAGGGATATAGTTGCCAATGGTTTTCTTATTTTCAATCACTAGAAAAAAATTAAAGTAGACAAAATAATTCATGACTTTGAAGAAGACTGAGTTGGAAATACAAATGTGTTCAAATGATGAATATGTAATTGCTAAAGTGTATACATTTTTATTGAAATTTGTGGTTCCTGATAAAATCTCAGAATACATCAAATGTTGGAATTTATATGTACATTTGTCCACTGTTTTGCTTTCCTACTCTTTGTAAGATCTGGTATTAGCAAAGAACTTCTTTTACTGCTTTTTCACTTTTTAAGCCTTCCATTTTCTTGTCCATTGGCATTTTCATGTAGATATCTTGTTCCATTCTGTCTGCTTATATGTTGTGCTTATTGTTTGAAAATTATTGCCTTTTAAGATCACTACAGTTATCATAGCATGTAAAACAGAATATCCATAATTTGATGTTCCTGAAGGAGAGCTCCAGCTTCAGATTTTTCTCTTGAAATAAGCTAAATATAAAATATAACCTTTAACATTATGACATGATGTTAATGTCAGTCCTTTCAGTCACATATTTTTCTGTTGTTCCATCTGTATATTATAGCAAAAAATAGCTTACATTATCATACATACAGAACAAGGAAAAAAGGTATGATAACGTAAGCTATTTTTTGCTATAATATACAGATGGAACAACAGAAAAATATGTGACTGAAAGGACTGACATTAACATCATGTTATAATGTTAAAGGTTATATTTTATATTTAGCTTATTTCAAGAGAAAAAACTGAAGCTGGAGCTCTCCTTCAGGAACATCAAATTATGGATATTCTGTTTTACATGCTATGATAACTGCAGTGATCTTAAAAGGCAATAATTTTCAAACAATAAGCACAACATATAAGCAGACAGAATGGAACAAGATATCTACATGAAAATGCCAAGGGACAAGAAAATGGAAGGCTTAAAAAGTGAAAAAGCAGTAAAAGAAGTTCTTTGCTAATACCAGTTCTTACAAAGAGTAGGAAAGCAAAACAGTGGACAAATGTACGTATAAATTCCAGCATTTGATGTATTCTGAGATTTTATCAGGAACCATAAATAATTCAAGGATCAACTCTAGAGCTAGGAATTAGGTCTTTATTAGAGAATTCTTTATTTTTAAATTAAAAATTGCTGCTTGGTGAAATTTCAAAATGTATAAAATTTATATGTTCAGGTGCCTTCCTTCCAGCAAAGACATCAATTCCATCTGAGTTATTTCCATAATCAATGTTTATGTCACCATACCTAATAGCACAAACTGAGCTTTACAGTATAATTAAATTGTCAGTTTCTTTGTGAAAGTTTGAGAAAAATGTCAACACTTTGAGAATGATAATGTAGTAATGTTCCTCCTTTTTCGTATGAATCTTTCTTAAAAACAACTACAAAGTTCCTCAGACAACTGAATCATATTCATAAAAAATAGGCATGTTTTGTCTTGCTTATTCAAAATTGACACGCAATTCCTCACCTCTTTCCATTGATTGTTTCATACTTTTCTTTCCAAATCAAAACTAAAAAAAGCAAGAACTGTTAAGATCTTTTAGCAATAATTGATATTAACAGGCTATTCATCAGGAGAAATTTTTGGCAAGATGGAAATGTGCTGTGCCATCTTTTTGTGTTTTTCCCCCCTCTTCCTCCTTGAGATATAGAAAGATGAAGAAAATGAGCAAATAGAATGATTATATTCCTCTGTTGTAGTTAGTGGGGTGGATGGATGTGGGAGAGAGATAAAATGTATATAAACACAAGAAATAGATTTTTCCTTCTCCAATGGCCCATTACTCTTACATACTCTACCCTATCTCCACCTTCAGAAGAAGCTATTGCAAAATTGGAGAAAATGGCTTTCAGTAAAAAATTTACTACCCTTTCTCATTAGGTAGAAACCCGGAGCTGAAGCTCCAATTCAAATAGAAGATAGAGACAGAATTTTCTCCATATTTATAATAACAGTAGGTCCCAAGAGAGATGAATAAATATCTGAACAGGGAATGGATCTCAGTTCAGCTGTGTTCTCAAAAGATTACTGGAAAGGTAATGTTCTGAAATGTTCTAGAAAGGGTTATTATGATCAAATATCATCTCAAGACAGCATGATATTGTGCCAGGCTTGTTCTTTCATCCTGCTGCAGGCAGAGTTCTGCAAACAACTTGAATTTTTCCTCCCTCAAGAAATTTAGAATGGGCCTTGTACAGCCATATAAAAGAAGCAGCCTCTACAACCCAAGGCAGAATTTTCCTAGAGAATTTTCAGCAAGATGGAGATAAAAAAGGGAGTTGGCTTCAACACTGCAGATTGGCTATGACTACTTTTTTGAAGGAAGATTTGAGAACTCTGAAATAGTGTATGTGTGTGTGTGTGTTAATGACACAATCAGAGAGGACAGACCTCGGCAATTCAGGGTAAGTTTGCCTGAATGGAAAGGAGAGAGCTTCAGAAAGCTTTGAAATGTGTTTCCACAGAACCCACCCAAAATACACAATATAATTTTACAAAGCCGTAAAACAAACAAAAAATATCATCAAACAACATGATGAAAGGAAGATAATCCACAGTATCCCAGAAATTAGTCATAATATTGCCAGATTGTATAAAAATATACATATCAGAAAATCTACAACCTATTTTTATAAAGGGAAAAACCCCTAAATGCATTTGTGTTGTCTCTAGTTCTAGTGTTTTAGCAATAGCATTTAGATTTATATATTACTTCATAGTGCTTTACAGCCTTCTCTAAGCAGTTTACAGAGTCAGCATATTACTTCCAACAACTGAGTTCTCATTTTACAGACTTTGGAAGAATGGAAGGCTGAGTCAGCCTTGAGCCCCATCAGGAACAAACTCAAAGCTGTGGGCAGAGTTAACCTGTGATATTGTTTGAAAGCAGGTGTATCAACATTATTTCACATATAACAACTGTATCTAAAATTAGGTAGCTTACATGATGTAGTGTATACCATTTATATCTAACTATTTATAAATGACTGAGCTATAAGGGACACTTGTGGATTTCAGAATTTAAAAATTAGAACATACTGTATATAAACATATTTATGGTTTGAGATGTATCACTATTCATAAATTAGTTTAAAAAATTACTTATTTGCACAGTGCTGGACAACTTTATAAATCTGTATGAGAGTGCCTCAAAATTAAATATTATTGCCCATGTGGTAAAATTAATTCAGTGTGGTAATCTGAATAAAAGGATAAAGGAATTTCATACAGGATAGGAATGAAGTTGATAATGGTGTAAACCAATATCTAACCTTCCCCTTGCTAAATTTTTTCCTTGTACAGAAGCAGTAGACATCAGATATTTGCAAAGCTTCAAAGGAGCACTTGACTTTGACAAAAGTCTTTTAATGAAGTCATTTTTGTCCACTTCAAAGCCCCTCTCAGATTTCTCCTGAAGAGCTCACCCAATATTATATACCACAATACGATAATGTCTTCAACTGGCCTACAGCAAAAGGTAAAATTATTTGTAAATTAGTACATGAATTAGAGTCAATATTTCTGTTTTTATGGGCAATTCAATATGCATCCTAACTTCAACATTATTTTTTTAAAAAAAATTGTACTGCCAGTTTTGCATTCTTACATTGCAACAGTATTCTGTTTCTTTTTGTCCCCGTTCCTGGATATGCTACCATTTGTACAGTTCACATAATTAAAGAAAGAAGCCTTCAATGAATATGGTAGAAGAGGGATGGAATAAACCTGCTCCTGTGAAGGATGGACATGGGAAATTCCACAAATTTGCTGCCTGAAACTCACTAGCCCTCTTGGAGCATTCATCAGTGGGGCTCCTGAGGGAAGACAGACCTGCTGCTTATAAACTCCTTCTACCATCATCTAGATATATTAATGATTATTTTGGTCTTGTCTTTACTAGAACTGCGGTGGCACAGTGGTTAGTATGCAGTACTGCAGGCTACTTCTGTTGACTGCAGTTTGCCTGCAATTTGTCCGACCGAATCTCACCAGGCTCAAGGTTGACTCAGCCTTCCATCCTTCCGATGTGGGTAAAATGAGGACCCAGACTGCTGGAGGCAATATGCTGACTCTGTAAACTGTTTAGAGAGGGCTGTAAAAGCACTGTGAAGCAGTACATATGTCTAAGTGCTATTGCTAGTGCTAATATGTACATCATTTCATCAGGATAAAAGCAGTACTGATCTTCATCTCATAGTTTATCTATAGTTAGGCCATTGCTTTTATTTTATACTTTTCTACACTTGTTCATTTTTCTAATTTTCAAAGCCTATTTTTTACCATTTCCTGAAAGGTTGCATGCTTTGAGAATGATGACCTTTGAGTTTTATTTATTCATTTGTACATTTTCCTGAGTTTACTTTTTGTTGTGTCATCAGCTTGTATTTCAACATTACTGATTATTTTTTTCCCATGACCTCAGGGTTGATCAATCTTTAAAAGGGGCAGGTGTATTTATTTGTGGGCAATATATGTGTTTCTAAAAGTATCTCTTTGTTATAGGAGCAAGCATGCATTCCATTTAGCCTTTATCTCCTTTATTATTATTACATTTTTTTACATTTTTTTTTCTTCTATTAAGCCATTGAAATTAGAGTTCAGCTTTTGCTCATTTGATGGGATTTTAATGCATCTTTGCAGTGAATGTTGGCCTGAAAGCTATTAGTTAGATGAACTCAGTAGAATCCATATAAAGAAAGTGTCTTCTGTTGCACTCTCAGATTATGTAATACATTACCTTGAAAACTGTCTCCTCACCCTCCAACTTTGTAGGAACAGTTAAGACAAATAGCTTTGCATCTTGTACATTAGTATTTTATAATTTCTTATTGTTGGTGACTGCCTGAATAGACAGTTAGGATATAAATGAATATAAAATATTTTGTGTTATGTTGATGAGATCCAATCTTCATAAGAAATGTTTCCCTTCTAGACATAGCCTGCAGATAAATGTAAACTATGAAATATTATAGCATTGTGATGGATGTCTAAGCAAAATTGCATTCATATTGAGATATCCAAACATAGGAAATGGAAATCTTTCTTCTGTTACCCCACATACATGATGGCTTTTAGTTCCTACAATCCCAGCCCAACATAACCAGTGGCTATGATGTTAGAAGTTATAATACTTTAGGTCTATTACATCTGAAAAAATATAAAGATGATAGAAGTGCCATGTACATGCAAGATAAATAAGTTATGATTTACCACACAATCAGCCAGGTGTTTGTTTGTTTATTCATGTCACAGAAGCATCACAACTTAAATAAGGCATACTATATGATGTACCATTTAAAATACAAAATACAAGATTAAAATATGTAAAATTTGCCCAGAAACTAGCAACATTAATTGCATTTTGTCACACTGACATGAGATCCTCAAGTGTACACTGGTCAGGACACAAAGGACAGGTATACAAACAGTATGTGTTGTCTGCATGTCACCACAATAGCAAAGAGCAGAAGCAACTGGATAGCTCCATTTATTCAGAGTATCTCTGGATTTTGTTGTACCTGTGTGCAGTCTATTCAATGATTTCCATATTTCTCAGCTTTCATATTGGTTCTATTCAGGAGGACATAGAAGAAGCCTCTCCAAAGAATGTACATTGTTAACACATTCGGGCATCCTCCTGACAACAATTTATAGCTGGCTAATACTTTCCATTCAGAAGCATCCAAAAGCCAGATGTTTAGCCTGGATTTAGTCTTTTTGTCCACCTATCAAATCCTTCCCAAGGACCTAGGATAGGCAGATGCTGTTCGATGGTGCTAAAGGTTTTGTCATAGGATGTAACCTATTCCAAGTATAGCTGTCTTTTTCAATTAACTAATAGTGATTTTGTCAATGTTGAAGGTGTTCAGATAGTGTTCCAGTTGCCTTGGAATTTTATCCAAAGTGCCTATTGCAATCACTTTGCTTCTTTTGCCATAGTTGTTGTTGTATTGCTCTTACTTCTGAATCGTCACTATTCATATATTATAAAACTCATCTATGCCAATCACTATATTTACTGTGTCATAACTTTAAGTAGCAATTAATTCTGGAAAGCCATAAACAATGTTTGAAATCTAGAAGATTTTTGCTTACAAGGGCAATAATCAACTCAAAAAAAAAAAAAAAAGAAAAAAAGAAAGAAAGAAAGAAAGCTTCAACTCAGCAAAATGCATATGGTGCAACACACTTGCCTTTAAATTTCCATTCCATTGTTTCATTGCAAAAGCTTACTAGGATCAACCAGCTCTTTACATTTCCAGAGAGGCAGCCAAACCAGCTTTTCTGAAATTAAATCTGCATCAGTGTGTTCCAGTGATATGAACTCAGCAAGAATCCCTCTGCCGTTTTAGAAATGCTGAACAGCTGACCCTTTGAAGATCTGGTTGACAGCCCAGTTTTGTCAAAGTGATTTCCTCTTCGAGCACTCAGTTTCCATCTCCATGAAGTGGAACCAATCAAAGCCGCAAAGAGAGCAGAGCCTGAACATCCAAGACAAGTCAATTCTGCTGATCATAATGATTATTTGAATTCAGTGACTCTAAGCAAAACCTAGGTGGTGATTGCTGATTCTGCACTAGAGGCATTTTTTTATTATCAGATCTTCTTCAAACATAAATCAATAAGGGCTTCTTTTTAATTGTTATTTGTGGTGTCATTTTCCTGTGTACATTAATTGGGTTTTATACTGTATGTTACCCAGGGGGTTATTTGTTCATAAATGGAAAAATGTTGAGCTCAATTCCTCTTATCAAGTGCGTTAATGAAATTAAAACAGCAGTAAATAAATTGAAGCTGTTTGCTGTGAACATAAATGGCCATATCACCATTGCTGAAAAGCCTTTTTTTCTATCCTGCTGAGCCTCAAAGGGGGAGGTTTGTTTTAGAACAATCTAAGCAAAAACACAAGTAATTAAATCTCCTTGAATAACTTCAGGTATACTTTACTCTGGCATCTTACGCTTGTAATACAATCCTTAAAAGTTCACTCATTTGTGCTTGTAAAAATATTGTTTCCAAGATACACAAAATGTTGCAGGCATGTCCTGTAAAACCTATTGGGTACAATCCTCTAGCTTCCTTTTGCATTTTTTGTGACATAACATCTTTACTTAGAGCATCCAGGCAGTGGATTTTCCAAGATTTCTTCTCTACCACTTTAGCCAAAAAGAACATCAGAAGATATTAGCTATTTAACTGTTCTCCCCAGCCATTGCCCTGTACCTAAGAGTCCTCTGGGAAGAGTAGGGACAGGAAACTAAATCATTATTGTGTCAACATGTGATAATTTATCATTCAGATTAATTGAACAGTAATATCTGCTATGTATTTAATCCCCTTAAAAAGTTCAATCTTTTTACATCTCTTTTGTAGCTAGAAACTTGATCTCTCCTCTTCTGTCTTTGTACATGTGTACATGTGTAATGTGTAAACATACATGTTTACACATGTATGTATACACACATACTTTTATAATAGCTTTTATGCAGCTTATAGCAACTATCAGTCTTGTTTTCCTTTGGCTACAATGTCTTTCAATGGAATTATTATTTGGAACAATGACATACAAATTGAGTTATTTTTACTTACTTACCGATCTGACACTTCCCTTTGTTGTTGAATAATAAAGATATCTGACAGCTCAAAAATAAAATAAAATAAAATGAAGAACTGATCTAATTACCAGTTTCTATTCCAATGGGAAATATTCTCTTTCTCCCTTAGGCATAAACATATAACCTCATAATAATAAAATATAGGAACGTTTTGCTAGATGTCAATAACTCATCATAGAAAACTCAGGGGTAATTCCTAAGATTTTAGGACAGAAGAAGCAGTCAGCTAATTCTGATGTTTACTGTCGTACCAACTAATATTTTGATGAGAGTCTATATTTCATAAAGATGTCCATCTGATAGTTATTTTGGGGTATATGATGAAGAAATTTCAGGTCAATATTCTATACATCTGGAGAAAGACATTTAAGCAAAAAACTACAAATTCAAATTAAGGAACAATTGTTTTTGTGCTAGTTTATAGCTATAATTTCCTTCTATTCCTGCATCATTTAATTTAGAACAACAATAAATGAATGACAGAAGACTATATATTATTATTTTACAATTGCCTTCTTAGTCACTGCATCCAGGTTTCACATCAAATCATAACTGGTACTGAAAAAAATACATGAATGTATTATAAAGAATAGTTGCTGGAACTGGGTATGTCTAGTCTGATAAAAAGAAGGACAAGGGGTGACATTATAACAGTGTTCCAATATCTCAGAGGCTATCAGAAAGAAGAGGGAGTCAAGCTATTCTCCAAACCACCTGAGGGGAGGACAGAAAGCAATGGGTGGAAACTAATCAAGGAGAGAAGCAACTTAGAACTAAGGAGAAATTTCCTGACAGTTTGAACAATTAATCAGTGGAACAACATGCCTCCAGAAGTTGTAAATGTTCCAACGCTGGAAGTTTTTAAGAAGAGATTGGACAACCATTTGTCTGAAATGGTATAGAGTTTCTTGCCTGAGCAGTGGGTTGGACTAGAAGACCTCCAAAGTCCCTTCCAACTCTGTTATTCTATATGGTACCAGAGAGTAAAAATCCTGAATCAGGAAGAACAGTGTTTAGCTGAAATCTCATAGAAAACTTGTAAATATTTCTTCCAGTCTAGGTATACCAAATCAATAGCCTCATTAAATTGGCATATTAAAACTTGAAACTGTTTAATACTCAGGCATTGGATTTGAAATATTATTATGGAGGTTCTGGCATGGATGTGTTTGTGGTTTTGTGGTTTTACTGGCCCTCAACATGGTTTTATTTGTTCTTTTGGTCTAATGGCATTCTTTGTCTCTACCAGTCCAGAGTTCTAGGATAGACGAGCAGCCAAATAAACTGGATAACTAATTAACTAAATGCTGTAAATGTAGTAAATCACTTCCTCCAAACCTCAGCTCACTAGGCTTCACAGTACAGGACCAATGTAGATAGAGATGAGGACTTGAAATTCTATATTAATATAAAGATGGCAATATTAGATATGCCAGCTCCATCCACCATTATTTCCTTTAATAATGCAAAATAATCACCTGGTATAATGCTCTCCATATCTCTTCTTTTATTGCTATGATCATAAAAGCTACTGCTGTGTCAGAGGTGGTATTCAGCAGGTTCTGACCAGTTCTGGAGAAATGGCAGCGGAAATTTTGAGTAGTTCAGAATACCACCTCTGACTGGCCCTGCCCCCATCTATTCTCTGTCTCCTGAGTCCCAGCTGATTGGCTGGGTGTCCTTTCATTGCCCTGCACAGGAGAATGGAGCTGGAAAGCAGGTTAGTTGGGTGGGAAGGGAATGGGGATTTTGCAGTAACGTTCTCCCAGGAGTGGGGAGGTAATGGTAATTTTGCAGTATCCTTTCCCTGGGGTGGAGTTGGAATGGAGATTTTGCAGTATCCTTCCCCTGTCACACCCACCAAGCTACGCCATGCCCACCAAGCCATGTCCACAGAACCGGTAGTAAAAAAAATTGAATCCCACCACTGTGCTGTATACACTAAAGCAGGTATAATCAAAAGATTACATGTGAGTGCCCATGCTAATTACACACCGTTTTGTTTCCAGTGGCTCTGAAAATTTCTTTACCTGTTGTACGATGCAGGTAATTGCTGACTGTTGTTTATGTCTTTCTCCTTCTCCTTTCTGTTTGCCTGCTTTTCATCCTGTTTTGCCAGTTAACTATTTGTTTTTAAATCTTTGCTGATGTACTAAATAGACATTGAGGTATATTTTATTTTTGCTAACTGAATTGAGCGGCTTCTGTGCTTGCTCTAATCTGGGCATATGGATTAACTGGGATGTGCTAATGCAAACTAAACTAGAAATTATCCACTGTGATTTTCCAGTAGTAAGATCTTCTTTCCTTTTGTAGCAAAGCAATTTTCTCACTGTAAATCAAACAGGAATATGGATGCCAGGTTCAAATTGGCAGTGCTCAGTCTGATCCATTCCTTAATTTGATTTTGCCTATATACTTACCCTGTTCTCCACTGAGGCTCTATCATTTAGTGTCAGATAGAATCAGATATTTGGGGAATCTTACATATTTGTTTCAAACCACCTGCCATGAGGTTATTAAGCTCTATATTTTTTTTCTTCCTTTTTGTGTCCCTACCCATATGCCACGCAGGAAATTATGACAATATAACAAAATCTCATATATACACCTCTGAGAATAGTAAGTTGTAAGCATCTGCAAGGAATACATTCTGACGCCTGCTTCATTTAGCAGAAAGCACCTGGGAAAAAAATTTTCTTCATCCTAATTAAAACTTACGATTGACTCACGCTATTCTGATTGCTCACTGAAAAGCAGCCCGAATAGTCAATAAAGTACTGCTTGCTAAAAAACAGATTACATATCACATGAGATTCAAAGTAGTAGAGTTTGCATGCGTGTGTCTGTCTCTGTGTACTGGATATCCAAAGGAATGGGGAATTTAACCTTCAATTTTCATTTTCTACTAAACACCGGGATTCCTCAAAGCTGTGATTGTTTCTGAAAATGCTGGTTGCTGCTAGGTACATTTAGAGGTAAATGGAAACTTGGGAGAATTTTTTTTTTTGTGAGAAAATATCAACAGAGACAATTAAAATTCTTTAAATAGCTAATTTGAAATCACAGATGCTAACAGTAGGGGTGTAGGAAGAGGGGGAAACAAGGGCTTCCCCTTCTCCCCCAAGTCTCAGATGTGGATTCCACCCTTTTACTTCCACTGGTTTTAAAACAGTGGTATTCAGCTAAAATAAAATTGCAAAAGTCTGTTGCAATGTATGCAATGACTATAAAGAAATATTTATTTATTTTATTTATTTATTTTTGTCAATTGCTTACAAGACAAAAGGTACAAGTAAAAACATAGTTATGAATACATGGATACATATAAGAAAAATAAAAAAATAAAAGAAACAATAGGACAGGGATAGTAGGCACATTGGTGCGCTTATGCAAGACCCGTACAGACCTCTTAGGAAAGGGGTAAGGTCAATAGTAGAGAGTCTTTTTTTAAAAAAAAAAACAAATTTTATTAATTTTCAAAGACAATACACAGACAAACAAAACATAAGAACATAAGGACATAGAACATCTTTTCTAAAAACTGCTTAACAAAACAAATAAAACATCTTATTTATGTACAACATAATTCTAAATTATCGCGTTTCCACACACAATTTAATATGCATCTTATATATTCAACTTCATTTCTTATTACTCTTTTCCAACTTCTCACTGTTTCTTCCTTTATTTCTGTTCAATTTTATTCATTAAACTTATACTTTCATCTATTTCATATTACTATATTTCGTATTATTACTGTTTCATATGTTCTTATCCAACATCATTAATCCTCAATAAACAAACATAAACAAACAAAATACATAACATAAAAACATAAAACTTCTTTTTAGAATGTGGGTTAACCCCGGGTTACAACTTTTTGTACAGACATAAATCAAATTCATGCACACCTTATATACTATTTCATATCTTATTTAACATTCTATATTTTCCATATGTATTCTCCCCTCTTTTCACTCTCTTAATTCTATATTATTTATTTAATCTCAATTTAAATAATTATACTTGTATCTTTTGTCCGTTCTTTTTCAATTATCTATTTATCTTTTCTCTTTAACACAAACTTTTTCCTGTAATCACTGGTTGAAGTATGACACCTTTCTATCTTTCCCCCAAATTTAACACTTAACATAATACATAGTTTCTATTCTGATTCTGCTTAGTACATTCTACATAACATTTTAAAATATAAAACATAATGAGCTTATAGTATATTAAAAATAATGTTCCATAACAAATTAATTAATTAAACTCTATTAATTAAATCTTAGACATTTTACACATTCCCTACAATATTCTATTAACACATATGTTATTCCAATTTTCTAACTCTATTTCAAACACAAATACTACAATACAATCTTATGTACTTTTGCAGAATCTCTTTTTAGATTATATTTTACCCTTTATCTCTGAAAAAAAACTGTTTATTAACATCTTGTTTTAAGCCTTTATAACTTCCCTTCACTTTTTCCCTTCCTTCCTTGTCAAATCCAGCCTTTTTACCCCCACCTTCTCAATCTCCAGCCTTTTTGTCTCCCCTTTCTGTTGTATTCCTCTTTTCTTTTGCTTTCTGACATTATATCGATTTTTCACCTTATTTTTCCCTTTCTTGGTTGTTTTTTTAGAACTTAAATTCTCCATTTTCTTTTCCTTTTTACCCTTTTCTTTCTCAATTAAAATCAAATGTCCATTAAAGATGGCTTCTTCTTCATCATCCCAGCCTTCTTGTTGTTGCATTTCCTGATAAGTAGAAATCGCCATTTCTAAGAAGCGAAAAATAGATCCAAAGGAGCCCTTGCCTTCTTCTTCCTCCTCTTTTAACTTTTCAAATTGCATTTTCAGTTCTTCAACAGATACCATTGTAAAAAAAAAAATTAAACAGTCCAAATGTTTTCTTAATCTTTCAAAAGATAGTTCACAAAAGTCCCAAAGACATCAAGCAATCAAAGTCAGCACAATCAGCACAGTCTGTTTCATTTAGCACTTTCTTCTACTTTCTCTTCCTAGGGTAGAATTCAATTACACAATTCCAAGGTATTTTTTGGAAGTTTTATTGCAATTTAATCTCTGATCTTATAAAACTCCAAGCAATCTCCTTCAACAAATCTTGGAATAAATCATTTACCTCTCTTCCTTCCCACTTAAAGCAAAAAGATTTTAATTTTTAAATGTCAGTGTTTAGAAATCTAATGTCCCCTTGGCTTTAATTTTCAAAGTTAGTACTTTCTACTGCCAAAGCGGGTATTTCCGATTTCCATCTGCTGTCTCCGTAGGGAAGGAGAGTGAGGAGAAAAAAAAAAGTTTTCCCTTTCACTTTCAACCGCAGGTTTACGATCTTCTGGGAAACAATGTATCACTTAAAGAGCCAAAATTTCAGGGTATTCAGATGTTGATTGTTGTCCCGGTTCAGCCAAAGCTTTGACTTTCTTCACTTCCTCCTGCACAAAACTTGTCCGGCTGAGAGGTTCTTTGTGGCGGCCATTGCTGACCGCCGCTCTATCACCTTTGGAAAAAGGAGTTAAGCCGGCTGGGGAAGGGGGGTGCGATATCCCCAGACCCCTGCCCGGATCTCCTCTCTCTTCAGTTAAACCTACAGGATAACTATAGCCTCCCAATCCAATTGGATCAAAGGGACTCCGGCAGCGAGCACGGCAGGGATCACGCACAAACGCGAATTCCTGCCACATCCAAAGCCTGACAAACCGGAACCAAGTAGAGAGTCTTAAGTTTAAAGTTTTTGGGGTTTGGGGAAGAAACCACAGAGTCAGGTAGAGTATTCCAGACATTGACCTGTCTGTTGCTAAAATCGTATTTCCTGCAATCATGTTTGCGATTAACCTTGATTTTGTATCTATTGTTTGCTCTTGTGTTGTTATGGTTGAAGCTGAAGTATTCATTGACAAGTAGGACATTGCAATGTATGATTTTATATACTATACTTAGATCGGACCGAAGGCAGCATAGTTCTAGGATTTCTCGGTCTGGAATTTCGAGTCTGGTGGCATAAGGTATTCTGAAATGAGTAGAGGAGTGGAGAACTCTTCTTGTGAAATATTTCTGGACTTTCTCAACTGTGTTAATATCAGATACATAATGTGGGTTCCAAACTAAGGAGCTGTATTCGAGTATTGGTCTAGCAAAAGTTTTGTATGCTCTAGTTAGTAGTGTAATATTACCAGAGAAAAAGCTACGTAAGATTAGGTTAACAACTCTTAATGCCTTTTTGGCTATGTAGTTACAGTGGGCTCTCACACTTAGGTCATTTGATATGAGTACTCCAAGATCCTTGACAGATTTTGGATCATCAACAAGGTCTTAACTATTCAGCTTGTATTTTATTTTCTGATTTATTTATTTTTTTGCCAATATGTAAGACAGAGCATTTATTTGTTGAGATTTGAAGTTGCCATTTGTTTGACCATTCTGATACATAGTCAAGGTCTTTTTGAAGGGTAGCAGTATTGTCTGTGGTGTTGAATAGCTTTACATCATTAGCGAAGAGAATGCAGTTGCTCTTGATATGATCACATTGGTCATTTATGTAGAGTTTGAAAAGATTTGGTCCTAGAACACTGCCTTGGGGGACACCACTGTTGACAGGTACAGAATTTGATAGGACACTCCCAATTTTGACCATTTGTTGTCTGTTTGACAGGAATGCTTCTATGCAGTTATTCAGGTATCCAGAGATACCATAAGGTTTTAGTTTTAGGAATAGTTTGTCGTGTACCACTGAATCAAAGGCTTTACAGAAGTCTATGTAGATTGCATCTATTGCTTTGCCCTGATCAAGTTGTGTAGTCCATATGTTTTTGCAGTGTAAGAGTTGCAGATTACAGGATAGTTTTTTCCTGAAACCAAATTGTTTATAAGAGAGTAGGTTGTTTGTTTCTAAGTGGAGGATGATGGATTGGTTAATAATTGATTCCATGACTTTATAGGTGATGCAGCATAAAGAGATTGGTCTGTAATTTTCAACTAGGCTGGGGTCTCCCTTTTTGAAGATGGGGATGACTGTGGCTTGTGACCATAGTTTTGGCAAGGAGCTAGTCCTGAAAGATTTTTCAAAGATTATGCTTAGAGGTTCTGCTATGGCAGTGGATAGCTTTTTTAAGAAGTAGGCACATATTCCATCCAGTCCAATAGATAGAGATGGTTTTAGATTTAGATTTAGATGGTTTTAGATTTAAATATCATGAATATTTCACTAACTTGCCCTTCAAAGAATGCCTACATAAACACATTCCATAAGGAATGGAACAATTGGTATGTAGTATCATCCTATACTCTATAAGAAGGGCTTTGGGAGAAAGTGTGGTTTAGATCATAGTTCTTCAACCTTTCTGGCTTTGTGGATTGGCAAGGGGTGGGAGAGGGGATAGTTCCATGTGTATGGCTGGCAAGTGTGCACATGCATGCAGCACCATTTGTGCATGCGATGTGCATGCACGCAAATGAAGCACATGTAAGTGGGGAAGCAAGTATGTGCACACCTGCTCGCCTGTCATTTCCATAGCCCGGTTGCAAACAGCTCACAGCCCATTAGTGGACAATGGTCCAGAGGTTGGGGTCTCCTCATTTAGATGTTTACCTGGGTTCTCATTGAGGAATTACTGATCTGCGTCTAATAAAAGTCAAGAATTCTTAAGAACAGAGTTTGAAAAATCAGTGTTGTATTTTATATAGCTTGGAGATGTGACAACAAAACAGCTTCAGAAGAGATTATAGTTTTAAAAAAAGACAACAGGAATTCTCTTCATGATAATCTTACCTCATAATGGCACTTTCCATGCTATTCAGAGCACTGGCAATCAATTGTTTGATGTTGTAAGAATAGCAATAGAAATAGTACTTAGACTTTTATACCACCCCATAGTATGTTACAGCACTCTCAGAAGGGGGGTGTTTACAGAGTCAGCACATTGCCCCCAACAATCTGGGTCCTCATTTTACTAACCTGAGAAGGATGGAAAGCTGAATCAACCTTGAGCTCGTCAGGGTTAAGCTCCATGCTGTGGGTAGAGTTAGCCTGCAACACTGCATTCTAATCATTGTGCCACCAGGGCATCAAGGAAGGAAAAGTATATTTTATACTTTAAGGAAAAATATATTCATGTCTATTCTGGAATATCTTGTATGAAATGTACACTAGGGAAGTCATTCAGAACCAAAAAAAAACCAGTATATGAGACATTAAGTGAAATGGAAAATTAGAGAGAATGAGAAAGGCTCATACTCTGATATCTGATATTATTTAGCTTGGGGATCACACTGGAAATGGCTGATAGGTTGTTGGCAGACTCTACCTCCCTCATCCATGGTCTTGGTCTCTGCTCTCCATCCATCCATCTTTTTGAATATCATATTGATGTATTCTTGTTGTGTTCATTGTTTATTTTATTTTTCTATTATTTCACTTCTGTTTTCTTTACTCTCCTTTCATTTCCTTCCTTTTTATTATTTAATCTGCCTAGAGTAGCCCTACAGAGAAACAGATAGCAAATAAATTTAACAAATAAAATAAATATCCATCTCAGTCAATTTTCCTGTATTACTAAAGAATGAGTTAATGCTGGTTTCAATAACCTGTGTTCATAATAAAAGGTGGTTAAATTTTTCATTCAAAATTAATGTGCACATTAGGACATGACAGTTCTTCTGTAACCCATAGTAGAATAAATTGCATGTCTATTCCTCAGTAGGGAGGAAGATCCATTCAATGTCATAAATAATCAAATAAGCAATATACTCCACTATAGTCTACTCTTAAAAAGTTTTAAATTATATATAAGATAATATAAAATAAAAGCATTTGGTAAATCTAATAGGTATTATCTCACAAATTGTCTTCAGCTGCCATTTCTCCTTTTCCTTCTTTCCTTTCTTTTCACTTCCTTCCTTCCTTTTGGTACATAATTGTTAATAAATGAACAGCTTGATTTAGTTTTGATCTGTTTCTGATGTCCAATTCTTGACATAAAAAATACAAAATAGATAGCAATCTTCTACTAGCATCCAAGAAATATATTGAGAAGATGCACAACACTACCAGTTAGACAAACTTGTTCGTTTTTCTCACATTGCTTTTGTTATCAATTTGACTAATTAATACTTTTCATTGGTGCATCAGAAAAGACAACGAAATGTTACATATGATAAACATAGGGAAAAAAATGCCAAACTTTATATACAGCATATAGAATTATCTAAGAATACAGAGCTAACCTTGTGAGGAGTAAGTTAATTTGGATTTTTTTCTCTCCTACAAACATCAAGCTTTCTGTTCTTTTCTTTTTTATAGCAGTTTGTGATTGTTAATTTATTAACATATAAAAATACTTAAAACATATATCCTGATGTAAAAAAACAAACAAGACAATTTGTTCTTCTACACCAGGATTATAGCCACAGAATAGTCTATATGCAAGTATTATTACTGTGTGGATCCTTTATTTTTATTTTTGCATGCACATACAATTCTAATTTTGTGAACTTTAAAGCATCTGAGAAAACATGAATTCTCAAAATTTCATGCAGCAATTTGAGACATTCAGTTCAAGTGTATAATGAAATGCCCTTCCTCTATTATTTTAGACCTAGAGATAATTTAAATTTGTGTACAATAAGAAAAAAAAACATTCTCCCCCCCCCCCCCAAGGCTTTTCTTTTTTAAAACACAGATGAGATATCTTGTCAGTCATACCCTCAAATTCATTCAATTTGTAAAACGGGGGGCGGGGGAGACTTGCCTACTTATCTTTTTGTCTTGACAGTATGAGAAAGAATATCTTGTGATATTTCAGAATTTCTCTGCATATGATTGTGCCCAGGAACAAATAGTGCTTTAGCATTTACATATCTTCACCTTCTGAGAAACATAAATAGCACAGAAATGCTAAAAAACACAATAAAATGAAGAGAAAGCCATTTTCAGCAAAATATATTATATTGGAAGTTGAAAATCAATTTTCAAAGTAATTGTGCCCTCTCCCTTAGGATTTCATAGAAGATTATTTTTTTTGGTGGGGGAAAAAATAAACATCAACTCTCATATTTAAATATATCATAGAAGGAAAGTACTTAACCTTCCTTCCTAGGCATCCACCAATATCTATGCATTCAGAGTATTAACTTAGTACTATAAAATCAATTCAGACCATGTTATGAAGTTTTTTTGTTTAAGATGTATATGTTATGTAAATGCAATACATATATTTAAGTTATCTACTATGGAATTATGCTGGTTAAAACTGTAATGAAGTATTCATAACACCCCAGCTTGTTTGCTTTTAAAAATAAAGATAAGATGTTGACATATTCTTAATTGTGGCATGAGTTTTTGATATCATATTTTATGCAGAGCCGTACAAAGTTACTGTATCTTTCACAACTATGCAGCATCAGATGGTAATTGAGCCAAACTCAAAATGAGAGTCTTTTAAAAATTATATGGACACGTTGTTGGCAGATCAGAAGATCATCCATTAAAATTTTGTTTACTTCTTAACCTAAAAAGTAAGATGTAACTGTCAATAATTGTCAATGGCAGCTTCATCACAGGAGGCTTTCAAAAAGAGATTGGACTGCCATTTGTCAGAAATGGTGTAGGGTCTCCTGTTTGAGCGGGTGTGGGTGTGTTGAACTAGATGACCTACAAGACAGACACACACTCCAGAGGGTAATTAGGACTGCAGAAAAAAACAATTACTAACAACCTGCCTTCGAGGACCTGTATACTGCACGAGACAAAAAGAGGGCTGTGAAAATATTTACAGACTCCACACATCCCGGACATAAACTGTTTCAACTCCTACCCTCAAAATAACGCTATAGAGCACTGCACACCAGAACAACTAGACACGAGGACAGTTTTTTCCCCGAATGCCATCACTCTGCTAAACTAATAATTTCCTCAACACTGTCCAACTATTTACAAAGTTTGCACTACTATTACTATTAAACTTCTCTTCGCTCCTTATCACCCACCCCTCCCACTTGTGACTGTATGACTGTAACTTTGTTGCTTTTATCCTTACAATTTATATTGACTGTTTCCTAGTATGATTTGATTGCTTATTGTAATCTATGACTATTATTAAGTGTTGTACCCTATGATTCTTGACTCTTGATGAATGTTTTTTTTTCTTTTAT
Source organism: Notechis scutatus (assembly GCF_049901735.1). Taxonomy (NCBI): domain Eukaryota; kingdom Metazoa; phylum Chordata; class Lepidosauria; order Squamata; family Elapidae; genus Notechis; species Notechis scutatus. The sequence goes on along the minus strand of NC_142009.1, from coordinate 262,110,977 downwards.
GTACACTGAGAACATTTGCACCAAGACAAATTCCTTGTGTGTCCAATCACACTTGGCCAATAAAGAATTCTATTCTATTCTATTCTATTCTATTCTATTCTATTCTATTCTATTCTATTCTATTCTATTCTATTCTATTCTATTCTAATGCAACCTTGCAATGATTATGTTTTAATTGTATGGTATCTTCTCCATCATATAATTCAGTGAATTAGGGAGACATCTGTCAGAGCTACTTCTGAATGTTATCTAAACCTTCTGGTCTTAAAAATATTTCAACCCATTTTGTCTATACAACAGCTTCTGCATATCTCTTTTAAGGTCACCTCTCTTAATGCCTGGAAGCTGAATAATTACATAATACTTTGTACTATTAAAATACTGAGCAGAAAACAATCTCAACAATCCTCAGCTTGCTATGACCAACTTACCATGGCCAATTCACCATGGCTAACTTGCCACAGCCAACTCTCCACAGCCAGCTCACTGGAGGACAACTTGCCATGGCTATCTCATCACAGGACAACTCATTGCGGAACAAGAATTACACTAATATTAAAGAAATGGTGGAACAGAATCATTAAAGAAAGGATACAAAAGGAGGGACAGAATGAAAAGTGAATGGCAAAAATTAACAGATAACAGATAATCAGAGTTGGAAAGTACCTTGTAGGTCATCTAGTCCAACTCCCTGCCCAAGCAGGAGACCCTACACCAAATTAAAATAATTTTATTTATTGTAAATAATTAAATAGAATTGTTAAATTGTCCTGTGGTGAATTGACCATGGCAAGTTGTGCCACAGCAAGTTGACCATGATGAGTTGGCTGTGGCAAGTTAGCCATGTTGAGTTGCCCGTAGTGAGTTGGCCACAACAAATTGGCTGTAGCAAGTTGTCCCATTCCCATTTTCATTTGCTTCCCAAGTCTAAGTCTCTAACAGTAGACGGAATACTTTGTGTCATACAGATCTTTATTCCATTGCAAGGCGAAAGCTTTCTAGGGTGCTCCATCAGTTTTCAAGGAATAAGGTTTAAAGAAGAAAAAAGAGGATTAAAGAGCATTACTATTATGCTGACTTAAAGGGGTACAGAAAAATCATGACCAAAAACCGTTAGCTATTTTATTCTGTGGCTTCCAATATTAAAACATATTTATTTATTTAGATTTTCTGTGAATAGGTTCATGGCATTTAGATCATGAAACCTCATGTAAATAAGTAGAACCCTTTCAGGAAAGAATGGAATGCTTGGTTCAACAGGGCTCCCAGCAGGGGCCTACTGGTTCTAACTGGTTCTATAGAATCCCTTGTTAACTTTCTAAGCAGTTCGGAGAACTGGTAGTTAGAAGAAATCTCCTTTTGTTTTTTTCCACCTTTATTACATTATTGGCAGTATGCCTAGACTTACTGTCTCTGAAAGAGGGTTTTTTTTTTTTCTTAAAGGGGAAGGGTTGTTTTAAGCTTTTTACATTGCTTTTAGGAGGAAATAGTCCTCTGCAAATATTTCTTCTCGGCTAGCTAGAAAGATTGACATTCAAACATGAGTTTACATACCCTTTCTGAGTTTTGGTCTAAAACTGGTTTTTTGGTGAAGTTTAATTCTGTGCTTGGTTGGGAATGTGCAATTTTTGTAAGTCTTGATGGAAAGTAATTGTAAATATTACTGTTAGTTCTGGGACAAAAGGACTAAGCATTTATTATAGATTGAAATATCTGTTAGCTACAGTGTGTTCAACATGTAGAGTTCCCCTCCCCCAGGTTCTGGCTTTATTAAGGTCAGTTAGAGGAAATCAGTAAGCCTTTTGCCTAGTATCTTTGTTTTGTCCCTTTATAATTTTAAAGTTTTAGTAATAATAACATTAATGCTTGCTTGTATATATTAATGTTTAGCTTTATTGTATGCCACCCAGAGTCACTTGTTAGACAAATAAATATTATTTGACAAATATGGCAAAATAAATAAATAAAAAGGAGATCATTCTGATAACTTTATAAAGAACAGAATTGATTTGACTATCTGCTTAATAATCTATACATGGATAAATGACAAAAGAGACAAAAGTGAAAATGATGGGAACATTTGAAACATTTAAAATAAACACATTCATTTGAAATGCACCAGCATTAGCACAGCCAGTAACATTTTACATTGGATCATTTGTAATTGAAAGCTGAAAAATACGATTGTTCCTTGGACTTAAAGCTATTGTTTTATTGAACAAAAATATCTCTGTAATCAACATGCTGGCTGTACTTTTAATTTCCAATATTCACATGGCTCATCACCCTGCTCTCAGTGAAAAATTGTTTATCGTGAAGCAAACATCATATTTTTTCTTCTCTGAAAGCAGTTTTACAGAGCTTTAGATTTCCAGCAGCTAAATGAAAGTGATCGAGTGTTCAGGCAAAAACTAGAGCAGCGTGTCTTAGAATGTCATTTAAAATTACTGGAACTTTCATTCAGCTTTATTGTCTTTTGACAAAGTCATTGATACCAATAGCCACTTGCTGAACCAGTATCTTTAAGAGCATGATATTAACTCTGGATTGGCATGTACCCTGTCTTAATTTTTTTGACACCAAAAAAGGCACCAGGTCTTATTTTGGGGAGATGTCATCCACTGACTCACCTCACTTGCATGCTGGAACCTCTCCTGTGGCCAGCAAGGTCAGTAAGGCTTTCCTGAAGGCCTCTGCAGCCAATAACAGAGTTCCAGATCAATCTGGAACTCTGTTATCAGCTGCAGAGGCCTTCAGGAAAGCCTTGCCAGACTTGCCAGCCCTTTTCTTCTGCAGCCTGCACCATACAGTAGATGTTAGGATGTGCAAGGCCTGGTAAATAGTAGGGCAGATTAACCCCCATCCCCACCCTAGCTTACCCATGCACCCTGGAGTAGGTGGGGTCTTAATTAGGGGGGGTGTTAAGGCTTATATTGGGCACACTTGTAAAAATCAAGCTAGGACTTACTTTTGGGTTGTATTTTTGGGGACACACTATTACATTACACAGCCATCACACACACACAAAACTAAATCTTCTCTGAGCAAGAAAAAAACAGGGGAAAGGTCCAATGAGAGGCATTCACAGAGGGAGGTCCAAAATGTCAAGATGGAAGCCCCATCCTTGATATCTGTGCCTCAATAGAGAATTTCTGTAGATCAGAGATGAACCGTGAAGTCCCTGATGCCCTCAAAGCTTGATTGTTTTCTTTCAAACATTTCCTTACCTAACTAGATAACATGATCAGTGCTAGAAAGGAGTAAAGTTTGCTTTCTACCCATTCTCTTGTAGTTCTGAAGATCTTACTTAATTGGGTAATGAAATGTGTGCAAGAAAACAACCAAACTCAGAGAGTACCAAGTACATCACATACATGATAAATGTGAAATGTGATGGGGTTTCAGTCACTCCATTGCACCAAAGTTTTGATCTTTTTAGTCCCTCTTGCAGACATCCCAGTTATGTATAATGCAGAGGTGGTATTCAACAGGTTTGCACTGGCTCAGGCGAACCAGTAGGGATGATTTGGCGTGAGTCGCTGAATCGGTGGTGACCCCTGGCTGACCATGCCCCTGACCCAGTTGCCCGGTCACCCACTTGTCCTGGTCACTCTTCTAGTTTTCCCTACCACATGGCAGCTGTGCCGCAGTTCAGGCGGATGTCCCATGGCTGCTGCACATGTGCACTGCATCTGCAACAGCCCCGGGACATCTGCCTGCCTGCCTGCCCTCCCACACACATTTTCTTCCTTCTCCTGGCAGACATGCCTCTTCCAGCCCATCCCGGCCTGGCCCGGCCAGCCAGCAGGTGGGTGGGCGGATGTCCCGGGGCTTCTTGCCCCCCTTGTCAGAGATGCTTGCAGCTGCTGTGTGCTTTTTTTGGTGTGGCTTCTGGACTGCAGGTGGTGGGGGGCAACCAGGGAGCATGACTTTTTGCCACCTGCATGGCCCTTTTGTCTGCCACCCTTCCCCTCGCCAGCCTTTGTTGGACCCAGAACAATTGCCCATGATTGGCCCTGCCATGCCCACCCAGTCGCACCCGTGTTGGCAACAGGCGTCATCATTTTGAAGTTGAGGGAGATGTTGGGGAAGGAGGTGGAGGGTCCTGCAGTGGCCAGCACAGGAGCGCCAGGAGGGAGGGAGGAGAAAGTGAATGAGATATATGGATGGATAGATAAATACATGGAGGGAGGGAAAGAGAAAAAAAGGAGAGGAAGGAAAGACACAAACCCTGGCTTCAGAAGACTCTGAAACAGCACAGCAATCTAGGGCTGGAAAGGATCTCAGAGGTTATCTTCTAGTCCAACCCCCTGCTCCAGCAGTAGATTCTTACAGAATCATAGAATAGCAGGGTTAGAACGGTGTGTGTGTGTGTGTGTGTGTGTGTGTGTGTGTGTGTCTTTCAGGTGGGTCTCCTAGCTTTAGAAGGAGAGAGGGAAGGAGGAAGGGGAGGGACAGAAAGAGAGAGAGAGAGAGGGAGGGAGAGAGAAAGAGAGAGGGGAGAGAGAGAATGAGGGAGAGAACAAGAAAGAGAGAGGGAAAGAGCAAGAAAGAAAGAGGAAGGGAGAAAAAGAAAGAGAGAAAGAAAAAGAGAGAAAGCAAGCAAGCAAGAAAGGAAGGCAGAGAGAGAGAAAGAGAGAGAGAGAAAGAGAGAGAGAGGAGAAAGTGAATGAGATATATAGATGGATAGATAAATACATGGAAGGACAGAGGGAGGGCGAGAGGAAAAACGGATAGGAAGGAAGGACACAAACCCTGTCTTCAGAAGACTCTTTGAAGCAGCACAGCAATCTCGGGCTGGCCTGTAATGATCTGGGAGGTTATCTTCTAGTCCAACCCCCTGCTCCAGCAGGAGATTCTTACAGATTCATAGAATAGCAAGGTTAGAAGGGTGTGTGTGTGTATGTGTGTGTGTGTGTGCCTGTCAAAACTCCAAAAACAGGTCAAGTAGCTCTGGGAAGATCAGTCATAAATTAGAACACTTGCTAAGCAACCGGCCATTAAGCGAAGACCACTTGTATTTGGTTTGCCAGTCACATGGCCACCTGGCCACACCCACCCAGTCACATGGCCACAAAATGATGCCCATCTGGTCACGTGAACACAAAGCCACACCCATCCGGTCACATGACCAAGCCACGCCCACCAAGTCACATGACTACCAAGCCACACCACAAATTAAGCCACGCCCACAGAACCAGTAGTACAAAAAATTGAATCCCACCACTGGTATTATGCAATTTAAAAATATTGTTACTCAGTAATAAAAATGACTTAATTATTGAAAAATTCTGCATAGCATGATTTGAACAAAAAAATAACTTTGCAAAGTCAGCTAATTAAAGAGCAAATCAGACTACAGACTAAGACATCTTCTAAACAACAAGTGGTATTTTATTTACCAAATAGTACTGAAACAGATTTATACAGTTTCATTATTGTTTGGTTCTGTGACAACTATTCTTATAATTTTACAAAACCTGTTCTTCTTCAACCTAGGGCTAATGTTGCTACTTCTCATTTTGTGCTTTCTGGTGTCACTTTGATAATAAACTATTTTAAGTAGAAGGGAAAGGAACCAATACACTAATTAACCAGACCTTGGAACATAATTTTCTACTCTAATGAAGATGTTATTGAAATTCTCATCAAGACTAATGATCCTTCTTGTCAGCTAATATTAGAGGAAACAGTGTGATACAATTTTTACACTATTCTGAGCTTTGTAATTCTGTATGGTACATTTTTCTTTTCTTTTCTTTTTCTTTTTTTTTTTTTGCCTAAGGGTCATTTTGTTGTCTGTTACAGCAAGCACATTGAGATCTGTTTGTACAAGCATATCATTATTGAGATGAGAGAAGAGTAGAGAGAGAAGAGTAAGGAGGGGAGGGGAGGGGAGAAGAGGAAATGGCAGGACGGGACAGGACGGAACAGGAGAGCAAAGGAGAGAAGAGGAGAGTTTGGACATATTTTTTAAAATTTGTATCATGGTTCATGCATAACTGCAATGAACAAATAATTAACATGGAGGTGTGATTCTATTCCATGCTATTGTGTTTCATGTGGCTCCCTATTAGAAGGCCAATAAGACGAACTTCCAGTTGCAAGGCTTCGGCGGCGGCAGGAATCCGCATCTCTGTGGGTCCCTGCTGCGCTCGCCGCTGGAGTACCCCCGATCCAATTGGATTTGGGGGTTGTCGTTACCCCGGAGGGGTAACGGAAGATAGAGGAGATCCGGGCAGGGGTCTGGGGACATCGCAACCCCTTTCCCCAGCCGGCTAGACTCCTTTTTCCGAAGGCGGTGGAGCGGTGGTCAGCAATGGCCACCACAAAGAAATCTTCAACAGCTAAGACTGTGCAGGAGGAAGAGTTTAAAAGAGAAAGTTTTTTGGCTGAACCGGGACATTAAGTTATATCTAAACACCCTGGAAACCTGACTTTTTGCATGATATATTGTTTCCAAAGGAGGCTGTCAAAGCGGTGAACGAAAGTGCTGAAAGGGAAACTTCACTCTCCTTCCTTACGGAGATAGAAAACGGACATTGAAAAACCTGCTTTTACATAAAAGGTAAAAATTAAAAGCTCTTTGTTATAAGTGGGAAGGGAGAGGACAAAAAAAAAATTATACTAAGACTTTTCTGGAGGAGACGCTTGAAGATTATAAGACCAGAAATTAATTGTAATAAGGCTTTAAAATACATTTTGGGACTTTGTAACTGATACAGCCCCAGGAGGAGAAAGTGTAAAGGGAAGAAGATGAAACATTTTGTGTCTGTTTGGATTGCTTGATGACTTTGGGACTCTTGGAAACTACTCTAAGATTTAAAACATTTGGGTTGTTTTAAAAAAAGAAGAAGAAGAAGAAGAAGGAAAAGCTTTTATAATGGCATTATCTGTGGATGAATTAAAAATGGAATTTATAAAATTAAAGGAAGAAGACCAAGAAGGCAAGGGCTCTTTGGGAGCTGTTTTTCATTTCTTAGAAATGGCGATTTCTACTTACCAGCAAATACAACAACAAGAGGACTGGGAGGAGGAGGAGGAGGAGGAGGAGGAGGAAGAAGAAGAAGAAGAAGAAGAAGAAGAAGAAGAAGAAGAAGAAGAAGAAGAAGAAGAAGAAGAAGAAGAAGAAGAAGAAGAAGAAGAAGAAGAAGAAGAAGAAGAAAAAAAAAAAGAAGAAGAAGAAGAAGAAGCAGCCATCTTTAATGGACTAATTAAGAAAGAAAAGAGGAAGAGGGGAAGGAAAATGGAGAATTTAAGAGTTAAAAAAAACAACCAAGAAAGAGAAAAATAAGGTGAAAAATCGATACAATGTCAGAAAGCAACAGAAAAGAGGAATACAACAGAGAGGGGAAGCTAAAAAGGCGGAGGTTAGGAGATGGGGGGGGCAAAAAAGCTAGATTGGATAAGAAAGGAAGGGAAAAGGGGGGGGAAAGCCACAAAGGCTTGAAACAAGATGGAAAAAAACAGATTTTTTTTAGAGACAAAGGGTAAAGTACAATTTAAAAAAGAGTCTGCAAAAGTACATAAGATAGTATTGTAGTACTTGTATTTGAAATAGAAAATTGGAATATTATAAGATCTAACAAAATATTAAAATATTAAATGCTTAATAATGATAGATTTCAATATTTAATAAAACATTAAAGGGAATGTGTAAAATGTTTAATTATTTGCTATTGTTTTAATGTTATTATAAATTTATTGCTTCATTTTTTTCTGTTTTTTGTTTCTTTAAATAATGTATTAAGCAGAATTAGAATGGAAATTATATATTTAACTATATTATAAATTTATCATTTTCCTATTTTAAAATGTAACATGTAGAATGTACTAAGCAGAATCAGAATGGAACTTATGCATTATTTCAAGTGTTAAATTAAGGGGAAAGATAGAAAGGCATCATACTTCAACCAGTGATTACAGGGGAAATTTTCTGTTAAAGAGAAGAGATAAATAGATAATTGGAAAAGAACAGACAAAGGATACAAGTATAATGATTTAAATTAAGATGAAATAAACAAAATATAATTAAGAGAGTAAAAAGAGGGAAGAAGTTATATTAATTTGTGGTAGATAGAATGGTAAATAAGATAAGTAATGGTATATAAGGTGAGCATGAATTTGATTTTGGTCTGTAAAAAAGATGTAACCCGGGGCTAAGCCACTTTCCAAAAAGAAGTTTTATGTTTTGTATTTTGTGTGTTTATGTTTGATTGAGAATTAATAAAACCTTGATAGAAAGAAATATAATTGAATAAAAGTGAAGGGAGAAATAACGAGAAACTTGGAAAAGATATATATGTGTTTAAATGGAAATGTGATAATTTGGAACTATGCTGTACAAAATAATGTTTTATTTGCTTTGTTAAAACCTATAAGTAGCTTTTAGAAAAGAAGTTTTATGTTTCTATGTCTTATGTTTTGTTTGTCTTTAAAAAATTAATAAAATTTGTTTTAAAAAAAAAAAAGAAGGCCAATAAGACATTTGTCTACCATATGGAACCAAAAATGTCTCTGGCCCTTTCTTATCCTTTTAAATCTAGACACCAAGCTCTGTATACTCCTATCTACAACATTTTTCTACACTCTTTGCAGGTATTGCATTACACTTACTGCCCTGCTGTATTTTTTGTATAATTCTGTATCATTAGTCATGCTGGAAGTGGTTTATAGGGGCCATAATTCCAAATCAACGTTTACAGGGGCCTCCCCTCACATTTTCATGACAAAGAAATGAAATGTAAACACTGCAGAAATGTTCTCCTTTCCTACATTTTCAAAGATGAAGTTATAACTGGGCTCTTTTGCCTAAAAGACAAAACAAAACACAATGCAATAATATTTGTATTTCTTCACAGATGTCATTGTCATTTTGATTATTTAAAATAATTTTGATAAGCTAGATGTTACTCTGGTAAATAACATCTGTTCATTTGTACTACTCTTATGGGTACAACATATTTTGTGATATTTATAAACATAAAATGCTGCAGTAAATTGATAGTTGGAGTCATTCTGTAATAAACAATATAACCTTTAGATTGTTGTCATGGCAATAGTTTTTCTCTCTCTCTTTCTTCCTCTTTTTAAAACTAGTATTTATCCTAGTTTCAGAAGCTACTTTAAAAAGCATATAATCCATAATATAATTTAATCATTTTGATATTGTTTTATTTCTTTAGCCAAGGCTACTAAAGACAATTATATATCTTAATGTTTAGAAATTACAAATTGAGCTCATCGTTCTTTAGTATTTGATATTCCATATGATGCAATGTATTTGAAAACATAGCCTTTAAAAATTAATATAAAATTCTATAGCAAACAGCATAAATATTAGAGTTATTATCAGCTTTATCTTAGGATATTCATAAAACTTCAAAACATCAACAAACCATGAAGTACCTTCTATGACTGAATATTTGACTAACAAAAATTCACTTTTGTTTGAAGTTCAGGTCAGTGTCTTTTTAAAATATCCTTAATTTAAAATGAAAGAATTGCTGATCAACTAAAAACTATAGCTATAAACTATATATGTACTGAAACTACAGCTGATTAGTGGTCTTGTTAATAAACTAATCTAAATTCATGCTTCTAGGCATTTTCCAAAAAAAAAAAAAAAAAAAGCCCTTTTAGATCAGGTGAGAGAGAATGGGTAATGAACAGATTCGTTGGCTTCTGTTTTATAAATTATGGTTATAAAGATAAGCTTAAACAAGAAAAATAACAAGGAGTCTCAAATGAGAGAGTATTTCCTATCTCAATTTTCCATTCAATAAGTAACAGACAGAACATTTGACTGATTGATTGATGCATTGATTGATTCATTAATTATATGCTATCAAATCAATGTCATCCCTTAGTGATTATATAGCTTTTTTCTATCATGATCTCTCCCCAATCTGATCCTGTAGTTGATCTCTCTCTTCTAACAGTGCATCAACCATTGCTGGTCATCCATTTCATTTATTCATTCAGTCAGAAAGTCAATTAATATATTTGTCTTTCTCATCAAGTGACTCTGTGGAGTAAACAATAAAATAAATTTAAAACAAATTTCCACCATAGTACAATACTTAACATATGCACAATAGACAAGAAGAATATTACAATCTATGTTTGTTAACACAGCCAGGAAATGAGGCCTTCACATAATTGGGGCCCCAGAAGAATATTTCATAGGGTGATGCTGCAGCAGAAAATGCATAACTTCTGGGCGGCACCAACTGGTATTCCCTGACTTACAAGACCCAGAGCATCTGGTCCTTTTAGCTGGACCAGATTGGAGTAGTAGAAAAAGCTGGCAAAATACAATCTATCAGATACCTCCCAAGTCATGAAGAGCTTTAAAAGTGGCAACCAGGTGAGATTTAATATTATTTTTGAGACTATAATTTGTCCCATTATATAAATAGGATAGTTTGGTGAGGATTCACTAGAAAATGGATATTTCTTTTCACAGCATCATCATTACAGAACTTTCTCTTTAAAAGGTTTGATTTGGCCTTCCTATATTATTTTTATGTGGGATGAAAAGGTAACACCGGGATGGGATTCTACAGGTTTGCACCTATTCGCTAGAACCGGTTGTTAACATTCTAAGAAGTTCGGAGAACTGGTTGTTAGAAGAAATTACTGGTCTAATCCTGTAAGGAAGGCAGGAAGGAAACATTCTGGTGTTGCTTACAGAAACTGCTTCTCTGTTAACCCTTATTAAATTCTTGGCAGGACTAGACTTCCTGTCTCTGGAACTTCTCTAGAGGTTTTTTCCTTCCTTTGTTGGTACTTTGCTTGTGTTGAGTGACCATTCAAAGTTACAATAGCACTGAAAAAAGTGACATGACCATTTTTCACACTTACGACTGTTGCAGCATCCCCACAGTCATGAGAGGCCAGGCAAAGAGATGCATGCCTCAATGTGAGTGATGTTGAGTTGGTCATGCCCAGCCAGTCACAGGACCACCAAGCCACGCCCACCAATGAAACCATGCCCACAGAACTGGTTGTTAAAAAAATTGAATCCCACCCCTAGGTAACACCAATAGAAAAGCTGTACTTCATAAACTCAGACATACACAGGTCCAAGCTATTCTTTAATAATCATGTTATATTTGGAGTATTGTGTTTAGTTCTGGGTATCTTTTAAATTTTAAACAGGAAATGGATGCCTCCAGGAAAGGCAAATCAAAATGGTGAGGGTACTGGAAGTCACATCCTATGAGTTTCTATGTTTAGACTGGAGGACAAAAGATGAACAGTAGAGATGATTTAAATCATAAATATTGGAAACATTTTATAGTTATTTCATTAAAAATTAAAATTGTAATAAAAATGAATACAAACTAAAAGATAAAAGAAAAAATAGAAAGTGCAAAGAAAAAACTAGAAATGCAATAGAAAAGAAAGAAAAATGTAGTAAAGAAAAAAGAAAAGAAATATATAAGAATAAATGACTTCCTCCTTGATCACAAAAGTATAAATAATTTTAGTAACTTATCACCTTCCCTTAAAAATACAATTGTCATGCCCCTGGTGGAGACTGACTCTGAGGGAGAGGAGGAACAGCCGACAGGGAGTAGAAGTGTGGCTCTAGAGGTTGTGGAGGAGGCTGGGAAAGGGCAGAGGCTGGCTGGACAGTCAGAGGAGGACCCAGGCCCTCTCCATCCTAGGGCATGCAGGGAGGAGAGGATAAGGGAGAAATGTGGTCTACTGGGGAGGAGAGGGCCTTGATCCTCTTCATGGGCTGCAGCTATGACAACTGGATAAGAGGACAGACATGCATACGGGTGAGTGCTGGAAACAAAGCGTGAAAATATCTCTATTGTTCCTCTCTGAATTTGGTGTCCTTCCCAGTGTGTGTTCTGATAGCTGTGGGCATCGTCAAGCCTTTATCTTGCCTGGTTTGTGTTGTTTTCTACTCTTTATAATTTAAATGGCATTCCCTCCTTCTTGTAACTGCTTGTATGGGAGTTTTTTGTCTCCAGTCAAGGATATTTGGAGCCTGGAAACAAAGGGAAGGAATAAAAGGGATTTCACCTGTTTTTTTGTGACTGTGTTTATTTTCTATCCCATCCTGGGTCATCACAACACTGAATCTATTTTCCCCATGTCCCATCTCTTATCTATAAACAAATCCTGAAAGCTTCATCATTAGGATCAGACTAGTGCTGAAAGGGACCTTGGATGTCTTCTAGTTCAACCCCCTGCTCAAGCAGTAGACCCTATACCAGGGCTGTCAAACACATGGTGTCATGGCATCATCACATGATGTATTGTGACTTTTTTCCCCTTTGCTAAACTGGGCATGGGCGTGGCCAGTATGTGATGCATCTGGCACGCGGGCCACAAGTTTGACAGCCCTGCCCTATACCATTTCAGATAGATGACTATCCAGTCTTTTCTTAAAAACCTCCAGTGATGAAGCCCCCACAATTTCTGAAGGCAAGCTGTTCCATTGGTAATTGCTCTCACTGTCAGGAAGTTTGTCCTTCATTCCAGGTTGCTTCTTTCCTTGATTAGTTTCCATCCATTGTTTCTTATTTTGCCTTATAGTCCTTTGGAAAATAGGTTGTTGTCAGGGTTCCGATGGATGCTCGAATAAAGCCAGGAATGCTTTACGAGTTGACATTTCTAATAATAATTTATTAGTAGTAAATAAGTCATAATTTTAGTCCTGATGCCAAGAAAAGTGTACTAAGGTTACCAAAAATAAAAACATATAGACTCTAACCTTGATCAAATAAATCAAATTTATATCCTGCTTTTTCCCTCTAACAAACTTGATCTTTAATCTTTTCAAATAATATTGTAGAACTTGTTTTTTTATTCATTTCTTCTTTGTCCCTTGTCATAAACTTCTTCAAAGCTTTAACAATCTTATTTGTAAATCCAATATAGAAAAATTATCCAGATCATTCTCTTGATTTGTGAGTTGTATATCTCTTTTAATTATTAAGACAAATGCTGGCTTTTTGCATGTGCAGTGTAGTATCTTTTTCTATATCATTCCTGTAGTCTGTCAAATACATTTCCACCATGTCAAGTAAAATGGGTTCCTCTTCCATAATATATTTTAAACATAGTTTCCCTATAATGGCAGACACTCTAAAATTAATTTCTTGGTTTGCTGTTCAGATCATATATTGGAAAGGTTCTCATGTGATAAATAAAGTTATTCCTGCTACAGTACAAAGCAGAACTAGAAACAATGGATGGAAACTGTAGAAGGATGACCTGCACTAAATATCTTGAGAAATGTCATACTTGCTTCTGGAATCAAACAAAAAATATACAACAATTCTTGAGGCAATTTTAATTGTGTATCCTATCCTGAAATGAGAGTTTGACTAAATGATCTCTAAGAATCCTTTCTACTCTATGATTCTATGGTTCCTTCTGGCATTTATTAATGCTTGATGCTATCCTAATCTTCAATTCCTAACTGGGATGTTACTATACCACATATTTTTACTCCCACATTCAAAATAAATAAATAAATAAATAAATAAATAAATAAATAAATAAATAAATAAATAAATAAATAAATAAATAAATAAATAAATAAATAAATAAATAAATACATACATACATACATACATACATACATACATACAGTATTTTCATGTCTCATATGCTTTATTTACATTTTAGTACACTTTTATTAAATCTTGCCCTGGTGCCTTAGGGACAAATAATGCAATTTGTAATTTTATCAAAATGAAGATTAAATCAATTGCTCAGTCAATCTAGATGCCCAAATATATGCACCTGAAGTTTTGTTTACAACAATAAATCTATTACACATATATGTGTGCATGAATCTTAACACAAGTTTGAACAAAATTTTATTGAAATAAATGATAAATTGCTCATGAGAATGAGGGGCTTCCTGAGTTCATTACACCAGGGGTCCCCAACCACCAGGACGCGGACCGGTACCGGTCCGTGGATCACTTTGTACCGGGCCGCAAAGAAAATAAAATAAAAAAATTGGCGGCTTTCTTTGCCTTCGGTGAATGCTGCTGGGATCAGGGATCAAGGACACAAATGAAAGAAGGGGAGGGAGGAAGCAACCAAAGCCTGTCCTGCTCTCTGGCTCAGCAGCTTCGGTTTCCTCCCGCCTCGTTCCTCTCTCAGTCGCTCTCTCGCTCCTCCACCAGCCCAGGAAGAAACTGCTTCAAAGAATCCGGCAGGGTGGCTATTCCTGTCGGCGCAGCTCCCCCGAAGCGCCCGTTCACCCCCACCCTGCCGCCAATCAATCCAGGTTCAATCCAGTGCTCCGTTCTGCCTGCCTGCCTGCCTTCGTTTCTGGTTGTTTGGGAGCAGCTTCGGCTGAGAATAATAACTATTCGCCTCTTTTTATCAGCCGAAGCTGCTCCCAAACAACCAGAAATGAAGGCAGGCAGGCAGGCAGGCAGAACAGAGCGCTGGATTGAACCGCGCGCACGCGGCGGGGTGGGGGTGAACGGGCGCTTCGGAGGAGCTGCGCTGACAGGAAAAGCCACCCTGCCGGATTCTTTGAAGCAGTTTCTTCCTGGGCTGGTGGAGGAGTGAGAGAGCGACTGAGAGAGGAACGAGGCAGACACCTGAGGGAGGGAAGGAGACACCTGAGGGATGGGGCTGAGGAAGGCAGGGCTGAGAGCCGTGGGCCGCCACCGCCCAGCGCTCAGTTTTGAAGGCGCTCCTCAGCCCGGTGCAGTTCCTGAATCTGCAGCTGAAACCCTCCTTTTTAAATGTCCCAATAGAAGAGAATATCTGTCGCTCAGGGTTGCAATGAGGAGGCATTGGCGCTCCCTGAACTTGGTGGTTTACTGGCAGACGTTTTATTACCCGACTAGGTAACAACATCAGATGTTACCTAGTCAGGTAATGAAACGTCTGCAAGCAAACCACCAAACTCGGATTCCCCCCCCCCCGGGTCCTTGAAAAAGTGTTTCTGCTTGAAACTGGTCCCTGGTACAAAAAAAGGTTGGGGACCACTGCATTACACCATTTAGTTATAACCAATAGATTGAGAGGAAAATCACAAGAGTTGATGATCACAGGTCCAATTTTCTAGCCTTGCAAATGTGTTTGGAAATATTTCCTTGGAAGAATATGTAGTTTCTCAGACATGGATACCTATGGAGATGAAAATATGTAAAGAAATAGAAGATTAGATTAGATTAGATTAGATTAGATTAGATTAGATTAGATTAGATTAGATTAGATTCAACTTTATTGACATTGCACATGAAACACAGGCAACGAAATGCACTTAGCATCTAACCAGAAGTGCAAAACAACAATGAAGTATAAATATATATATACAGATATACAAAATATATAACTATATATGGATATACAGAATATCTATGAATATACAGAATATATATCTATGGAAGAAATATATACGACTGTACAGAGTGTGTATGAACATATTGAATATAAGTATAATGCACAGAGAGTTTATACAAGATATATTATATATTATCAGGGGAAATATCAGTGTGTGGGGGGGGCGGGTAGACGAGTTGAGGAGTTCAGTAAAGAGAAGCATCTCAACCTTTTCAGTCTCAGTTCAGTAAGGAGACCGCTGTGTGGTAGAAGCTATTCCTTAGCCTGCTGGTCTTGGACTGCAGGCACCTGAACCTCGTCCCAGATGGAAGAAGGGTAAACAGTTTATGGGCTGGATGGGAGGAGTCTTAATAATTCTGTGGGTTTTTCACAGATATAATACAGTATCTGTATTGTTATGAGTTTATGTGAAACATGAGCCGATAAAAAGCACACAACGATTTCACATTTGCGTACAAACTCACTTCTGTAAAGATGGGTGCCATAATTAAAGAGCTGTCAGGTCCCCATGGCATGCTGGAGCCATGACACTGAGCGTTCCGCTGTGTCTGAGTATTCTACCGTGGTAGGAAGCACCTTCCGGCCGGCCGACACCGGGTTGGAATTGCCGATGGAGATGGACGACGAGCCCCGATGACGTCAGATGCTGAACTATCATAAGTTGCGGGTGGCTATCGGCAGAGTGATGAACATGCTGACTGTTAAAACAATGACCTGGGGGGGGGGTGAATATACACCAGGAGGGCACAGGGGAGTTGGTGGAATATGGAAAGTGTGCTGTAGCAAGGGGATGGTAAAGGAGGGTGGATAAGTAACAGAAGAATGCATGGTATCGAGGGTTACATAGTGACCATAAATTAAGCGGTAGTGGTCACCGGATGGTGGATAAACCAATTACATTATTATCTGGTGGATAAATACAGGCTGTGAAGTGCGCCAGAGCTGACTTTACTATCATTTTTGATGCTTGTTGTTACCGGAACCTGGAACAATATATGGACAAATAAAGACTTTTCAACTCACTGTGGAGCTTTATTTCCCTTTCTTTCTGGACTTCAGCTGAACGGCTGAGAGAAAGTCAGCGATGGATTATAAAACATATGCTGACAAGCGGCAAGACCATAAACCTTTTCAAGTTGGGGATAGAGTATACCTTTCAACAAAATATATTAAGTTGAAATTGAACAGTAAGAAATTAGGACCCAAATACTTGGGCCCATTCTCAATTACAAGAATCATTAACCCTATCACGGTCGAGTTAAAGTTACCATCAATGTTGGGTTGTATACACCCAGTGTTTCATATCAGTTTATTGAAAACCATTGACTCCCAAAATGAAGCGCCTGAAATAGAAAAAAGAAACCACCAACCAAATATGGATCAGATTGAAACAAAGAATCAGAAAGCAAAGCCAACACCTGGTCAAAAAATTGAGTGGTCCACAAAGTGTCAACAGGCATTTGACAATCTGAAAGCATTATTTTCCCAGGCACCGATTCTCACACATCCTGATCCCATGAAACGATATGTTGTTCAAGCAGATGCCAGTGACGTAGCTGTCAGCACTGTCCTTTTACAACTAAATGAACAAGGAATGTTGCAACCCTGTGCTTATAGTTCCCATAAATTTACCCCAACCGAGAGAGGATGAGCAATTTGGGAAAAGGAAGCATTTGCAGTGAAGTGGGCATTACATACATGGAGACATCTGTTAGAAGGCACAAAATAAGTTTTTGAAGTTTGGACAAATCACAAGAATTTGGAGGCTTTACAAAAGTCCTGCCGTTTATCTCCCAAACAGGTTAGATGATCTATGTATTTCAAGCGATTTAATTTTCATCTGCGCTACCTACCAGGGGGCTGAAATTTCATGGCAGATGCCCTGTCTCATTTACCTCAATACAATGTGACCCGAGACATGATTATTCAGCCTCTGATATCAGATACCATACCCAGAAACATGGGACAAGCCATACGACTAAAGGATGTAAAGCAGGATATGTTACGAGATGCCACTCACACAGATAAATGGATTAATAGTAATGCTGACTTGGTTTCCTATAGGGATAATTTGGCATGGAAAGGAAACAAGATTTATGTACCGGAGAAATGTAGGCATTATATTTTGGAAAAGTGTCATGATGACAAACAGGCCGGACATTTGGGGTTTTTAAAAACCTTGCATTTAGCTCGATGGCAATTTTGGTGGCCAAAGATGAGGTCCGACATAGAGCAGTATGTAAAAAAATGTCATGTCTGTGTGATATCAGAACCAAAACTGGGTAAGCTATTAGGGTTGTTACAAACAGTATCTGAACCACAACAGCCATGGCAAGATATTGCCGTGGATTTTATTGTGGAATTACCAAACAGTAATGGTCATACAGTTATATGGACTATCATCGACTAATTCTCGAAACAGGCATATTTTGTACCTTGTAAGGGTTTACCATCAGCTAAGACCCTAGCCAATATGTTTATACAACAGGTTTACAGATTACATGGAACCCCTTGATGAGTAATTTCTGATAGAGGAGTACAGTTCACTGCACAATTCTGGAGAGCATTCCTCCACTTGTTGGGGTCATCCCAGGGATTAAGTTCGGCCTGTCATCCAAGCACGAATGATGCAGCAGAAAAAGCGAATGCTATGGTAGAAAGATACTTAAGATCATATGTGTCCTATCAACAACAGGAATGGGCGGAGTTGTTACCATTTACAGAAGTCGCATATAATAATGCGGTACACAGTAGTACAGCATACAGTCCATTTTACGTGGTGAATGACCTGGAATTTAGCCCATTACTAGCTTTTACTTGTCACCCCAATGACCCAATCAGTGTCCAAGAATGGGCACAACGGATACAGGCTAGTTGGGTACATGTCAGAAAAGCTCTGGATAAAACAGCGATGGATAATAAAACATATGCTGATAAGAAGCGGCAAGACCATAAACCATTTCAGGTTGGGGATAGAGTATACCTTTCAACAAAATATATTGTTGAAATTGAACAGTAAGAAATTAGGACCCAAATACTTGGACCCATTCTCAATTACAAGAATCATTAACCCTGTCACGGTTGAGTTAAAGTTACCATCAATGTTGGGGCGTATACACCCAGTGTTTCATATCAGTTTATTGAAAACCATTGACTCTCAAAATGAAGGGCCTGAAATAGAAAACCGAAACCACCAACAAAATACGGATCAGATTGAAATAGATAGAATTCTTGACTCCCGTAAAAGAAGGAATAATATCCAATATTTAGTACGCTGGAAAGGATATCCGGTGCCAGAGGCGTCCTGGGTGAAGACATTGGATGTATATGCAGATCGTTTAGTGCATCATTTCCATAATACATACCCCGACAAACCTGGGCCCACATTATAATTAGATTAACTATCATGGATGTCACTAACACTAATGTTTTTACTGTGTTGCAGGTGGATTCCTGGTAGAGGGGGCCGCCTGTCACGTCCCCATAGCATGCAGGAGCCGTGATACTGAGCATTCCACTGTGTCTGAGTATTCCACTGTGGTAGGAAGCACCTGCCGGCCAACCGACACTGGGTCAGAATTGCCGATGGAGATGGATGACAAGCCCTGATGACGTCAGATGCTGAACTATCACAAGTTGCGGTCAGCTATCGGCAGAGCGATGAACATGCTGACTGTTAAAACAATGACCTTGTGGGGTGAATGTACACCGGGAGGGCACAGGGGAGTTGGTGGAATATGGAAAGTGTGCTGTGGCAAGGGGATGGTAAAGGAGGGTGGATAAGTAACAGAAGAATGCACGGTATCGAGGGTTACATAGTGACCATAAATTAAGCGGTAGTGGTCACCAGATGGTGGATAAACCCATTATGTTATTATCTGGTGGATAAATACAGCTCTGGCTGCGAGGCACGCCAGAGCTGACTTTACTATCATTTTTGATGCTTGTTGTTACCCGAACCCGGAATAATATATGGATGAATAAAGACTTTTCAACTTGCCGTGGAGCTTTATTTCCCTTTCTTTCTGGACTTCGGCTGAACAGCTGAGAGAGCTTTCCCCAAGAATTCCTGGGGATTCTTGGGGATGGAATTATTTCAAATAATTATACTAACAACCATTCCAGTCAAAGACTGTAGATATTGCTTTTAAAACCCACATTTTAAAAAAAAAAAGGAGACATAGTTTGCTTCATATAAAAGCCATATAGCAAATCAAGTATTATACTGTACTATTTCCAATAGCCAAAGCATGGAGACAGTGAACAACTTATTGGTTTTTAAGGGAAATAGTTATCTGGAAATTTGGAAAAGGAGAGGAGAGAAAATTGAAATGAATCCATTTAGTCACTGTTTCTTTCCCATTTTCAAGTGATCTTCTGATAGAAAATCAATGTAACTCATGTTTTTTTTTCTAGAATTTAAAACACAAATTGCAACATATTGTGTTAATATTTCAAAAGGGCTTTTGTGGTAAACAAAAAGTGTACTGCCATGTATTTCCCAACAATATTTTAGTCATATTTTATTTGTACCTCACATCTAAGTATGTTGCTACCATCTTTCAGTCTTGACTTTTAAGTTCTAATAATTATAGGTGAAAGGATTTAACTACAGTGAATGTTACTTACTTTCAAATTGGAATATATAGTACATCTCTCAGGTGGTCACAGCCTACAAACACATTTTATCTTCAGTTTTGCAGCCAGCTATTCCCAGCTGGGAGGTCTTCATATACAGCCCTTTCATATCACTTAATTATCAGAACCAGCTGTGAGAGAGATTCTTTTACAGGTAACATAAGTCTTGTTGGAAAGACACCCTCCCATACACACATTTCATGGGGACTTCAACATTTGATGGCTGGTACATAAAAGGCTTCCAATGAGCTAAATGGCTTTGAGATAGGTCTCTCATCTCTCCATGTCCTTTTCTCTCTTTTGAAAGGTTTTTGCATTTTAAATTTTAATAAGTTTATACATTTTAGCAATAACACGTTCATCATTTGTACATCATTCTGTTTCAAATTCATTCTTACAATATTCCAAACCAAAAGTCATTTTATCTATTTTAAATCCTTTGACTACTTGTGTATCAGAAAAGTGTTGACATGTACTGTATATCTTTCTGAAGTCAGATCTTTTTTTTTTATTTCATTTTTAAATCTCTCTGGAGAATTCCATTATGTCACCATAAGTTAACCATTAAGTTTAGCTATCATTTCTCTTCTTTAATATGCTTCTTGTGATGATAGCCACAAGGGTATTTTCGAACACAGCTAAAATTTATTCTATATTCTCAATATGGCATCATTTTTAATGCAGAACAATCTGTATGATATCTATGGAAATTCTGAGTCATCCCGGTCATGGTTGTCCCAAAGCTACTTTTTCCCCAAGAGTAATATATGCAGTACAATGCAGTGAGCCATATGCAGATCTGTACATTGGGGAAACAAAACAACCACTTCATAAACGCATAGCATGAAGTAGGAGAAGAAACACTTCAGGACTAGATTCAGCAGTCCATCTGCATTTAAAAGACACAGGCCACTCTTTTGAAGATAACTAAGTCCATATTTTGGACAGAAAGAACCACTGGTTTGAAAGAGGGGTTAAAGAGGCCATCTAGTCAAAACTGAACAGCCCTCTCTCAACAGAGGAGGAAGGATATGATATCATCTATCTCCAATCTACAACACAATTCTTTAAACAGTTCCAAGAAGACTCCACACCAATTTACACCACTCTGATGACAGAGATAAACCTCCAGGTGACCTTAACAACCCACTAAAAGAATGCAAATATCCAGCTGTCTGCAAGCAGTATAAATCCTTCTATTCCCCACCATCTAGTCAGAGCTGAAAAAGCTTCTTGGATGAGAAGCGAAACTTCTTCAATGAAAAACCAGAAAGTTCAGTTGCCTCTGGAAAAAAAGCACCTTTGGGACAATCTGTATGATAATATGGCTCCTCTCCTCTCCTTCTGATTTTGAAAACCAGAACATAAGCTTATTTAAATGCTGCCACAAAAGACAAAGTTATGCTTGTAATTGATCATATAGTTCTGTTTGTTTATTATCTTGTATGTCACCAGTCTTGTTCATTCAGACCACTTTCACACAGCTACCCTGTGTACTTGCCAGATCCAGAGAAAAATGTTTTGTTCTGCCCCGTAAATGTTCTTATCACTGGTTCCTCTACATTGATAGCCTTCCAGATGAAGAATGGGAACAACAGAAATTAACATGGAGCCAATGCCTTGTTTGCCACACAGCATAACTGCATTCTGTTTTCACAATAACGGAACAAAAGTCATTCACTTAAACATATCCACACACTGGAATAATGGTAAGATACATTGATTTCAATAGCAGAAATGTAGAGGTATAGAAACTATGAGGATTCCAATTTCTTAAATATACATACCAGTTCCAGATTAGCATCAAAGAGGTGGGTGGAAGGAATCATTGGCCATTTTTAGATAAAGGAACATATATTCATTTTTAAGACAAATTAGTAACTGTCCTTTAAAAAAATAAATTGATATGAATTAGTGAATACTGGGAAATGCATAGAATCACATTTATATTCGGTTATATGTATGCAAATAGTACATGAAATTGTTAAAAGTTTCTGATTTTTTTCAGCCCAGGAATTAAACATGAATGGCAGATTATAACACAGATTAGACTAGACTATCTGCCCCTTAATAGCTGGTTTTTTATTTTTCAATTGTCTGAATGTCTTATAGGTGATAAAACTAAAAATAATTAAAATCTCTACATGCTTTTAATATTTTGATTTTACAATACTATAGAATCTCATACCATGGTATAGGGATTTTTTAAAATTCAGATTTTCATTTACTTTCCAAATAAATTATTTCAATCCATTTCTAGATCATTTTGCATTGTAACAATATTTGTAAATATAGTATTGTGCACATTTCTCATATCAACATCAATACATACTTCCCCCAGGATGCCTACTGAGTTTCATAACAATCTGAAAGTGCTAATTTCTATGTGCAGGTGTAGCTAGTTCAGTGGCACTGAGAAATCAAAGAGATATGCCTGTTGGCATTATCAAGAGAATAAGTTAAATTATTCCCAATAATTAAAATGTCAAATCATTTTGGCCCTCTGCCTGGATCTGATCTGAAAATATTTGTCCCACATTATGCAATTGGCCCTCTGTTCTAAGCTTGACTGTTCATTTGGGATGGAAATCCAATATGTGGCACTAAAATGACAGTGGCAGAGTAGTAGTTGTTTCCCCCAGCTGGATATAAGATTCATTCAATCATCATGTTAAGTGAAAAATTCTTGTTCAATTTTATTTTGTCATCTATCTCAGTGCTTTGCTCTTCTTCTCTTTTACATTTAGCCAAACATCTAAAAGGTATTCTTAATATACACAGGTTTTCCCCAATCTTTTCTTTATAAAGAGAAGCATACTAAATTGTCTCCACACTAATGAAAGTAGAGGAATTGTGCTGCCTTGGATGGTAGTACAGAAATAATGAAATTCATCATGTTGAATATTTAAATTCAATTCTCCTGCTTTGTCAAACTGAAAAGACCTGTTAAGTCAAGGGCAATTAGCACAAAGACAATGTCTTAGACTTAAGGAGTAAAAAGGAAAGAAAAAAAAGGTCCATGTCCCTTTTCCTTCACTTGCCTTTAGGAAAAGTGTTTCTTTTTTGGGGGATGGGCGTATAGTTTGTGTTGTTTGTGTTTTAAGAAACACTTTTGGTGGAAACAAATTCCATCTGCTATTGTCAGGTAGTTGAACAATGTAGATGGGAACACATACACTGCAGAGCCCCCATGTTTCATTTAAATTGGACTTAGGAAAACAGTGGGGTTTATTTATAGTTTCAGTTCCTATGTTCTACTATTCTCATTTTCATATACTTTGAAGCTGACAGTATTTAGTGCAAACTAAAGATACTTTGTAAACTCTCCATGTACGCAGGCATCAATTGAGGTCCTATGAAAAATAAGATCTTTATTCAAGGATATCCTGATTTCTTCTAGAATTGGGGTTTTTTGTAATGCATTGTTAATGTGAATTCATTTTGAAAGATATTAAGGCAACTTAAATTTTTTAACATTTTGTTTGTTTCATTTTACGTAGTAAGCAAATCTTAGTTAATTATATCTGGTCCCAGATATAATGCAAGAATATATTTTACCCAAGTGACAGTAGGAAATAAGTGCCTATCCCATAGTTACTGTTCCATTTACTCCACCATATTTATCTTACCATCTCCTGTACTGTATCATATTCTTAGGATCAATTCTAGTCTTTCAGTGATGTGACAGAAATTAGGAACAATAAAAGCAAATAGTTTTGCAACAATGTGTTGCAATTTGTAGTGTCTTGTTCACAAACCCATATAAGCATGTGGAACCTGTGACAACATGGCCATCTTTTCCAGTATAATTCCTCCTTGAAATTGTCTGTCATTTCCTAAACAATATGCCCACACACATACAACAATCATGCCATACCTAATGACTACTTGCCAAACTGTCATATGTAGGTCAATCCACATGCAAAGGCAGTTGTAGATTTTTATCTTTAATAAGGAATGAAAGAACTTAGTCATCAGAACTAGAGCAAAATAAATATGAATATAAGTATGGAGAATTCTCAAGATTTCAAAATACTATGCATAGGCTTTTCCCCCTTCCCCCTTTCTCATGCAGGATGAAATTAAAAGACACTTTGGGAGCAATAGCTGGAATTTATTTTAAAAAGAAGAAAGAGAGGAGAATTCATTGCACATCTCATTTAATATACTCTTTATATTTGAGAAAAACAGAAGGTAATCAAATTCAGAAGAAGTCATCTGCAAGTGACTATTCTTTGCACCATTTTCTTTTTGCTAAATTTCACATCTTACCAACCAAAGTACTTTTCTCCTGATGCTTATGAAACATTTCACCTAAATATTTGTACTGTTATGTACATCTTCCCCTATGTGCGTGTTTCAAATGTGCAGCTTGTTTTTCAATATACTTTTCTGTAATATAAGCCTTTTTCCTAAGAATTTTGTTTTCCATAAAAATATGCATTTTTCATTTTTAACAAATTGCAGATCACTTCACAGAATTCTGAAAAATGCAGATTTCAGCATCTACATTCTTTCAATGTTAGGCAGCTTTTCAGTTCAAGTGACCATAAAATATTCTGATGGAATGACTTTCTCCTCCATTACTTACTGTTGCATATGATACAGGATTATATTTCTTTTACTGTGTAACTGTTGCTTGCATGACCTCTATAAAGGAAGAAAGTTGGTACCTCATTTGCCTTATATTCCCAGAACTTTTCTTTCAAGCTTTGTTTAGTTTCTTTCAAATCTTCATTTGCAAACTCTTTCAAGACTCTTGAATATAAATGGGACTGGTCTTGTAGACTTAAACTTGTTCAGAAAACAAATTATCTATACAATATATTTCAATGAAATGGATTTCCATGCAACTTCATCAAAAAGTGCCTGACTACAACCAACCCAAACCATAAAAAAATAATACTGCCCCATAAAAAATATCTCAGAAACCACCAATAGACTATTACAACTTCATGTAACACACAAATCAACTAAAGTCCTCCAAAATATCTAAAGTAAATCAAAATACCGACTACTCCAGAAAAAAAAAAGACCAGGAGTCATCTACAACATACAATGTAAAGACTACTGCATATGACAAACTGGTAGAAGACTAGCAGAGCAGGTCCATGAACATCAACTAGCAGTTAGATGACTCTTTAATTTCACAACATGATTAATCAAAGTTTCATCTGGGAAAACATGACCATACTAGACCAAACCAAGTCCAAACGTTCATGGAATTCATGGAAACCTGGTACTCTGATAAATCAGCCATCAATATACACATAGACATAAACAATATCTACATATGGTGTAAAAGAGACAATCAACAAGCCAAAAAGTCCAAAACAGCTCTTGCACCAGCAATCAATATCCAGATGAGCAAAGATTAACATCAACAATCAAGAAGCGAACAATACCCTAACCAAAGAACTGCTGAAACAGTAAACAGCCCCCCTCACTGAAAACCCCCCACCAAGACCACTGCCATCAAAACTGAAAAGGCAAGCCACTAGAATATAAGTTGAGAGAAAACCCCATTCCCTACTAGAGTACTAATGATGTTGCTTAGTTTGGGTAATGAAATGTCTGCAAGAAAATAACGAAACTCAGAGAACAGTACCAAGTTTCAACCCGGAGTTACAAGCATTGTCCTTTATAAATACTGTTTCATTCATTATTTTTGAATTATCATTTAAGAACATTCCATTCCAATTTGAGGAATTTATGGTTTCTTAGTGTTCTTGAGTCATATTCCAATTTATTTTTTTCTATCTTGTTCCATTATGTATTGGTTGGATAGAAGTTTCTTCTAATACATTGATCTACATTGTTTCCATTATGCACTGCCTGAAGGCAGTTTACTTTACAATGACTGAAAGACTATTTAATTATTTAGTAGTATTTTCCACATTTCTTCTTCAATTATTTTCACTCTCTCTTTCCTAAACAAAGTATAAATATTTATTTCTGTTTTATTGCATCTTTCATATATATTGCTATTGTTATTGTATCTACTACCATTTGTTAAAGTATATACTTATCTCCAGAATTAAGATGATGATAATGATAATGATCCATAAGGTTCATGTCAACTCTTAGCAATTACACAGGTATTCTCCATAATGTTTTGTCCCTTACTTGATGCTTCAGTTATTCCAATGGTACTCTCTTCAGTACTACAATGACACCTTCTGCTTTTAGCATATATAGCTTTATTTTTAGAGATTTCCAAGATTAAATTTCAATTATACCAAAAATGACAGGGTATTTAATGCCATTTATATTCAGTATTTTCAGATACATTTTAGATAGAATATAGATATAGATGATATAGCTATAGTTGATATATAGATGAGATATAGATATACTGTATATATAGAAATAAAGATAGAAATAGAGATAGAGAAATACAGATATAGACATACATGTTCAGACATCATGGTTAACATGTAATTAACAAAGTATATCTATTATCATGACATTATTTAATTGTGCTTTTGTACCAATACTGTGTTTTTTGCTATCAGAAAGGTATGAAGTTGGATATCATGGTAAGATTTATATAGAGATCTATAACTCTTTCTCTCCATAACTTGCTATGGTTGGTATTCAAAGAGGTTTGAGTGGGGATATTTATGATGTTCTTTTGGTTCACATTTGAAAATA
The DNA here is from genome assembly GCF_049901735.1 of Notechis scutatus. Taxonomy (NCBI): domain Eukaryota; kingdom Metazoa; phylum Chordata; class Lepidosauria; order Squamata; family Elapidae; genus Notechis; species Notechis scutatus. The sequence continues at coordinate 262,084,343 of NC_142009.1, read as the reverse complement.
AGCAGCATGATTCATACATCCCAAAATAATGTGCTGATCAGAATAGAGTTACTCTTCCAATTTCACACATCTCTGAATGTCATGATGCAATTTGCAGCTAACAAAATGTTTCTAAAAGCAGATAACCCAAATGCATAAAAATATACAATTTCTAGTAAAAAGGATTATAAAATATGTATACATTTTCATGCATTTTTTTCCAAACACCCCTATTGACTAAATCAATGCAGGAACAAGATGGAATACACTGTTCAAAGAAGAGATGAGAAACTAGCTTGAAAAGACAGAACACTGATCCATGTGTCTTAGTCTTAACAAAGTTTCATAGAATAAGTGAAGTAGCTGTAGCAGTAAAGAAATATCTTAGACTGAGTTGGCAAACCAGAGAGAGTAGGGCATAGAAGAATCATTTTCATTTCCAAATCAGGCACCTTCTCCACAGTAAAAGCAAAGCCCTCTAACTAAAAAAACAAGAGGAGTTGAAATAAAGAAGAGAGAAGCACACAAACAACAAAGTGAGGTTGCCTGCATTGAAGCTTGTTACAAGGAAACAGCTAGCACAAGTATTTAAAGATGTCAACACTGTAATATCCAATATAAATACCAATTCACTGCAAGAAACAAATATACTAACGGACAGCATGGCTGCAGTTGTAACTCAATATCTAAACTCTATGCAATTTTCTGATACTCAATATCATTATTCTACAAAGCAAATCAAGAGTAAGAAGTAATAACAATTATCTAATTAGCAATAAATATCTGCATATTATTTTTAAGATGAATATTAAAAAAGCAAAAAAAAGTAGATATCTCCAAATTTTGAATTTGGGCATGGCAAAACAACAAGAAGAAAAACCAATCAAACTTAATCTAATGTATGCTTCTTTCAGTAAATATCAGCAAGCAACATATTTTGGACTAGTGATATGAAAAATGCTGGATTGAAAGAAAACAGGTGAGGTTGAGGGGTGCAAAATAAGGGACAAACATTGAATAACATAATTGAGTGGGATCAATGAAATAAGAAGACTGTCCTTGGAAATGTTCTGAATTATTGCTAGATGTAAAGCATTTGGTCTTATTTACACCTTACATTACTTTCTAAGGTCACAGAAATCAGGGTTTGGTAGCACCTTTTCAAACTAATAAATCTTATTAAAAGATACAAACTTTTATGAGCTGCAGCTTACCTCATCAGATATACAACTTTGCAACTTTAAAATTTATTGAATTATTGTGGCTTACTTAGTACTATTTTAGAGAATAATGGAAATACTCTCTTATCCCTTGAGAGGCATTTTTACATTCCATGTTTGGATAACTTAATTTCTTCCATGGAGTTCCATTCGAAAAAATAATTTTCTCCTCTTTTCCAATACTTTATTTCTATCTTTTCTTTCAGATAATTTTCCTTTTCCAGCCTAAATGTATTTAAGAGGAAAAAGGAATATTTTATTTTAATTATTTATTTGCATCCTATTTTTATTACTTTTACATATAACTCAAGGCAACAAACATAACCAACACATCTTCCTTCTTTTATTTTCTCCATAACAATAAATCATATGAGGTGAGTTGGGCAGAGAAAGAGTGACTGACCCAATGTCACACAGCTTGCTTTCCTGACTAAGGTGGGACTAAACTTAGGGTCTTTGCTTTCTAGCCTGGTGTCTTAACCACTAGACTAAACTTAGTTAGCAAATGTGAGAAATAAAAGGGACATTCAATATTAATCCATCTGTTTCCCTAAGAAGCCATCAAGGAACATTTGGTCTTCTGACATTGTGGAAAAAGAGGGGGGAGAGAAATAAATCAAATACCTTTCATCTACAAGCAAATCCCATTTCCTTAATTAAACAAACAGCAACAAAAGTGTTGCGAACTCATTTGTCGCAATTGATTTTTTGCATTTGCTCATGCAAAGGCAGAAACATCTAAGAATAATTTAGGAGCTAACCTTCTATATCTGTGATACTAAACAAGTACTCACAAATACCTCACCACAGTGAATTTATTTCCTGATGAGATGACAACTTTATCCTAAGAAATAAATAAGCAAAAAATGAAACAGAATAAAGAGCAGGAATATTATCTAAACTCTCAGCTGATTCTGACCTTCCAGTTTGATTTCTTAGGTTATAAATAGTTGAGAATCTTCATATTATCCCTGATGTTAACCATGAGTATTCATAAGTACTAAAAAAATAACTGACATCTGTTAATGTCCAAAAGAAAAATTAATATAGTTTTTGTTATCTTTGGGCAAAAAGAGATCAAAAGGAAAAAATCCTTCCGTCATCATCGGTATAAATCAATTTTGCTGGGATGGTCTCTTTAATATATAAAACCACTCCTCTTTTCTTACATTGTGTCAAGGAAGTAAATATTTTCCCTCGTTTTGGCTGTATCAACAATTTTTCATATTGTTTTTTAATATGTACTTCTTGTAGACAAATTAAATCAAATTTTAATTTATCTAATTTATGAAAGGTTTTCCTTCTTTTAATGGCTGAGTTAAGTCCATTTATATTAATTGTAATCAGTTTTTTCTCTTCCATGGTTATATTTTGTAGTTAGGTTTAGCAGCTCTCGTAGATCTTGGTTCACGTTGTTCTTTGGCTTCCACCTTTCCACCTACTGAACCTTCTTCTTTTTCAATCGCCATTTGGCAGTCCTCTTGGAATTCAATTAGTGAGATTTCTTTTTCTGCCTCTTCCTCTTTCCCTCCAAAAAATTTGGTATAAAATAATTCTGCTTTCTCAATTGAGTCAATTCTATGTCTCTGTTCTTGCCATGTGAACATTAAGCCTTCTGGAATCAGCCATCTATAATTCACCTCTTTTTTAAGTAGCATTTTAGTCAGGAATCAGTATTCTCTTCTCATCTCTCTCACTCTTCTGGGTATTTGTTTCAAGACCACAATCTCCTTGTCTTTATATTTCAATATTTTCTCTTTTGCCACTTGCAATATTTGCGTTTTAATGGCTTTCTTTGTAAATATCATGTGAACTTCTCTTGGTAAGCTATTTCTCATCTCATATCTTGTGAAAACTCAATACCTCATCTATTCCATCCATCATCTTCTCTTGAGTTATTTCCAAAGCTTCAGCCAGTATTTCTATTATTATCTCAGCTAAGTTTTGTCCTTTTTCTTCCTCTACATTTTGGAATCTAAGATAGAATTCTGATCTATCCATCTCCCATCTCAACATGCTACTTTTATCTTAAGTTTTTACCTGTAGGAAATATGATGAGTGTGTGTAGACTTCCTTACTATGTTTCCCTTGCATGGCCATGAACCATGTTTCCCTTGCATGGCCTTGCTCTTTACAAATTTAATCCTTTCAGGCTTCTTCAACAAATTTGCTGAGGGGTAAACTAATCCAATATATAGATCATTCCATATAAACCTGTACAAATATATACAAATCTTTATAAAGGACTGAAATAATTGCTTTTCCTCTAGGTAGCTAGTTAAAATCATGTCACATGTAAGTTTTGTTTGGTTAAAGATCCAAAGTAGCAACTCATTCAATTAGTTCTGCTCAAGCATGTTGCTGTATAATGACCATCTTATTCCAAGTACTAATTTACCTATCTTCTGTGGTGAAAACTCTTCATTTAAAATTAGCTACATAATTTGTTATCCTTTAACATTATTTTCAGAGTTTCCCAGTTACTAATGATTATGTGAGACTGCAGAAACATCCATCTAGCCCATTTTCAATAATTTTCTTACTGGAGAAATGTGACTAATTATGTACCATTAAGTTGTTGTTGACTCTTAACGCATATATACATAGATTTTTTTTCTTCATGACAATCTGTCCTTAACCTGCTCTTTTTATATCTTTGAGGTCAATTTGGTGCCATTGTAACTAAATCCATCCCCTTTGCTATTAGTCATCTTATTCTTCTCTTTCTTCCTTTCCCTCCTTCCTACACCAGAATAGTACATTATAGCGTATACAAAAAATCATTACATAGGGATTAATAATTATAGTCTTTAGCTACAGTCAATATAGTAAAAAAGAAAGATAGTGTCAGTTTAATGTTCAACAAACCTAATTGGCTTGCAACAGGAAGAAAATACCAATAAATACAAACCCTACATGCAGATAATGGATAATAAATCTTATCCTGAACAACTGTAATATTCTTTATAGTGACAACTTGATCCATAGGGTACCTATTTAAGAGTTTCTGTGAAAATAATTTTATCTTAATAGAATAATAGATTATAGTGAAAATGTGGGACTTATTATGACTGTTCTTATAAATACATCTGTCAATAGATCTGTTAAGAGAAGCAGAAGGTTTATCTCAGCTTGTGCAATGGTTTTGGAAGTAATTCTTGCTTGTCTCCACAGGATAGGTCAATCAATCAGTCCATCAATCACTTGTTAAGAGTTGCTATGCTTGCAGAAAATTCAAAACTTCTCTCCCACAATATTATCAAAGCATGGACAGCTCTGTAAAATCCCTTTAAAATCCCATGCTGAATTTAGAAATTAGTTAATATTTTTTTTCCTGGGAAACCTGAAAAATAATCTCCTGAATTTAAATATGATGTAACTCTCAGGGTAAAAAATATAAATTAATTTTAAATAAATTAAGGCTTGTGCCAAAATATTTTAATTCTGAATATCTGAAGGCAAATTTATTTTTGTTAGAAGATTATTGTATTGGAAATGGTTTTTGAGTACAAATCTACATTGAAAAGAAGGACAGGAATTTAAGAATAAACTCCTATGAAATCTTTATTGTCAGAAATCTATACATTAAAAAGTTCACTTGTTGTTGCAATTTGTTTCTATTTTCATTTTTTGCCTGGTGATTCCCCACCCCACCACAGATGTAAATTTAGCTAAGCTTAGTTTATGATTTAATAATGTTGTTTGATTTTCCAGGTGGATCACAAATGAAGCATGAAAGCATATTTTAAAATTTAGAATCATTTTTCTTCATTTCTTTCCTGGTACAACATTAGATAGCTTTGTAGTTACCCTTCTGCAGCCAGAGTAATGAAAACGAACAGGTCTTTGATTATTATGATGAGATAGTTAATCAGAATTCCATATGTTTTGTTATATAAATATTTAAACTTTATTAAAATTAATCAGTATGGTTATAACAGATGACAGAAGCCACATTGCATTTTAAAGTACTAAATTCAGTTCATAAATATTGGATACTGAGCAGATGCTAGGAAAGTAAATCCAAATAAGTACAATTATTGATTTTTATATCTTGGAATAGATTCAGCTGATTCTGAAGAGAAATAAAACCAACCATCCAACTGTTTCAATAATTCTTCTTACTTGCAGATATTTCGTACTGAAAAGATCACAACACCAGGGTCACAATGATTTGCTTGGATAGTTGCACTAAGAAGTAGAAATAAATATGACTTTTGACTTTGATCTGGCAAAGATGTTGCCAGTACAAAAAGAGACACTTTTTAGTGCAGGTGATGAGTGTAGTGAAATGTATGAAGAAACCTATATCATACTAAACTTATGGTCCAGTTGGCCAGTGTTGAACATTTTAGCTGAAATTACTCTTCTGAGTTTCAGAGAGGAGTAATTTCCAACCCTGTTTAGGAGTGTTAAGCTTAAAGTGGGATCTTTGGAATTCAAGGCATACCTTTTAGTCTTTGAACTCTGAGCCTTCTCTTTAAGAACTTGTTATTTGCTCATCTATGTCCTAATGTAATAACCTGATAAGAGTGACTGCTTATTAATGGTAGAAAAGGCCTTGCTCTCTGAAACTCTAGCTTATAATTAGGTTACCATAATATGCATCCATTCCTACCAAAGCCATAGTCAGAAAAAACTATGACTTTTTTTTCCCTTCACACAATTTCTTCTTTCCAGTGTAAAATAATTCTGCTACCCTCAATCAATAGGAATAGAGCTGGAAGGTGGTCTTCTAGTTCAACCCCTGCTCAAGCAGGAGACCCTATACCATTTCAGACAGTTGGCTATCCAGTCTTTAAAAAAATAAACCTCCAGTGATGAAGCACCTACAACTTCTGAAGGCAAGCTGTTCCACTTGTTAATTGTCCTCACTGTTTGGAAGTTTTTCATTAATTCCAGGTTGCTTCTCTCCTTGATTAGTTTGTGCCTATTGTTTCTTGTTTTCCCCAATTTTTTTTTATTAATTTTCAATAAACAAACATACACAAACAAAACACAAAACATGAAAACATAAAACTTCTTAGTCCCAGGTTACATCTTTTTGTACAGACATAAATTCAAATTCATGCTCACTTTTATATACCATTTCATATCTTATTTACCATTCTACATTTTCTATATAGCTTCTCCCCTCTTTTCAATCTCTTAATTCTATTTTATTTATTTCATCTCAATATAAATCATTATACTTATATCTTTTGTCTGTTCTGTTTCAACTATCTATTATCTTTTCTCATTAACACAAAATTTCTCCTGTAATCATTGATTGGAGTATGACGCCTTTATATCTTTCCCCTAAATTTAACACTTAAAGTAATACATAATTTTCATTCAGATTCTGCTTAGTACATTCTAAAGCTACGTACTATATTTTAAAATAAGAAAAAATAATAAGTTTATAATATAATTAAAACAATAATCCATAGCAATTAAACTCTATCATTAAAATTAATATTCATTTAAGTCTTAAACATTTTACACATTCCTTTTAATATTTTATCCCATTTTATAGTCATATAATATTCCAATTTTCTAACATTATTTCAAATACAAATACAATAATACAGTCTTATGTACTTTTGCAGAATCTCTTTTTTAGTTATATTTTTACCCATTATCTCTAGATAAATCCTGTTTCTTTACATCTTGTTTCAAACCTTTATAGCTTCTCTTCCCTTTTTTCCTTCCTTGCTTCTCCAGTCTAGCCTTTTTACCCCCTTGTTTCTTGATCTCCACCCTTTTCTGTATTCCTCTTTTCTGTTGCTTTCTAACGTTATATCGACTTTTCACCTTATTTTTCCCTTTTTTGGTTGTTTTTTTAAGTCTTAAATTCTCCATTCTCTTTCCCCCCCTTTGCCTTTTCTTCCCCAGTTAAAGTTGCTTGTTCATTAAAGATGGTTTCTTCTTCATCCCATTCTTCTTCATCTTGTAGTTTCTGATAAGTAGAAATTGCCATTTCTAAGAAATGGAAAACGGAGCCAAAAGAGCCCTTCCCTTCTTGTTCCTCTTCTTTATACCTTTTTTCCATTTTCAGTTCATCGACAAGTAATGCCATTGTAGAAATTTTTTTAAACAACACAAATGTTTTTAATCTTTCAAATAGTAATTTCCAAAAGTCCCAAAGTCACCAAGCAATCCAAATACACACAGACTGTTTCATTTAACACTTTCTTCTTTTTACACTTTCTCTTTCTGGGGTTACAGTTCAGTTGCAAAGTTCCAATTAAAATGTATCTTTTAGAAGTCTTATTACAATTTAGCTCTAGTCTTGTAAATTCCAAGCAGCCTCCTCCAGCAAAATCTTAATATTAATTCTTTTCCTCTCCCTTCCCACTTACAGCAAAAAAAAGTTTGTTTGTTTTTTCCAATGTTCAGAAATCTTTATTGTCCCCTTGGTTTTAATTTTCCGGTTTAATTACCTGCTGATGCCAAAGCGGGTTTTTCCAATTTCTCAACCATCTGCTGTCACCGTAAGGAAGGAGGGTGAGAAAAAAAAACTTTCCCTTTTCACTTTCATTCGCTGCTTTTTCAGATCTCTTTGGGAGCGATGTATCTTTGATGAAATTTAAATTCCAGGGTATTTTAAATGTTGCTTGTTATCCCGGTCAGCCAAAACTTTCACTTTCTCAGCTTCCTCCTGCACATTCTTATCCGGATGAGAGCTTCTTTGTGGCGGCCATCGCTGACCGCTGCTCCACCGCTTTCGGAAAAGGGAGTTAAGCCAGCTGAGGAGGGGGGTTGTGATCCCCCCGGACCCCTGCCGGATCTCCCCTATCTTCAGTTACCTCTACGGGGTAACTATAGCCCCAAATCCAGCTGGATCGGGGCACTCCAGCGGCGAGCGCAGCAGAAACCGCGCATGATCGCGGATTCCTGCTGCTGCCGAAGCCCTGCAAACAGGAAGTCCTCCATGCCTATTGTTTCTTGTCTTGCCTTTTGATGTTCTTTGTGGCAGTCCCGCAAATACTGAAATACTGCTATCTTGTCAACCCGTTTTTCTTTTCTATAAAAAAAGACATAACCAATTCCTGCAACTGTTCTTCATATGTTTTTATCTCCAGACCTTAATCATCTGAGTTGCTCTTCTTTGCACTTTTTCTAAAATCTCAACATCTTTTTTGCAATGTGGTGACTAAAACTGGCTGCAGTATTCTAGGTGTGGTCTTACTAAGGATTTATAAAGCTGTACTAATACTTCACATGATTTTGATTCTATGCCTCTGGACACAGAATCATAGGATTGTCTTAGCTTTTTTGGCTGCTGGTATATCCTGCTGGTTCATATTTAAGTGCTTGCTGACTAGGTCTCCAAGGTCCTTCTCACAGTTATTGTTTATGAGCCAGGTTTTGCCTAACCTGTACTTGTACCTTTGGTTTTTCCTGTATAGGTGTAAAACCTTGCTTTTCTCCACATTGAATTTCATGTTGTTGGATAGGGCCCATTGTTCAAGTCTGTGGACATCTTTTTGTATCCTGAGTTTGTCTTCGGGAGTCTTGGCTATTTCTGCCAGCTTAGTGTTATCTGCAAATTTAGTGAGTTCCCTTTCTATTCCCTCATCTAAGTCATTTATGAAGATATTGAAGAATACTGGACTTAAGACAGAACCTTATGGTATCCCACTGCTTACTTCCCTCCATGTAAATATGATACCATTAAGTACTGACTACTCATTGAGTATGATTTGTCAGCCTTTACAATAATTAAAATTATAATTTTATAAAATAAAAATAAAAATTGCATGTTGAACAAAGAAAGTTGGCCAATGGTAAGACTAAGCCTGGCAGATACCTGAAAGTAATTTGCAGAGTGATATGGTTAGCTTTTATTTTGTTTTCAAAGGCAATAGAACAAGCAGCAACTTAATTTCAATATTATATTTGAGATAGTTTGTGCCCAAACTGAAAGGTAAATGCATATCACAAAGTAGGTACAGTGATAAAGCAAAAAAGAGACGAAGTAGCACATAAGTCACCAATATCATATCAATTTAAAAGTCATCCTTAAAATCCTAACACCTCTTTCACAAGTCAGTGTGACACATTCGCTTTTCTTCAGCTTTGATAAATCATTCTGGACAGGAGTGGAAAACAAAGCAGAAATGTAACCTTTCACCTCTGATATTTTGCTCAATTAAAAACCAACATTAACAGAATCTTCTGTTGTCACGATTGTTATTTAAACATAGTTGAGGGGCAAAGCTATTTTAGAAATTGAACTTCCTCTCTGCAATGTCCTGCACCATTCCATCAAAGCATTTTCAAGATTATAAATTCATGCTCCAACTAGGTCTTTTTTTAAGCCTACATTCTCACTTCGTGTATGCCCTCCCAATCATATATCATAAGGCTAGTTATAATTCAATTCTGGTATGTACTCTTCACATAATCTCAAAGGTAAATTGTATTTCTTTCTAAACAAGATGGAATTCTTATTTATATTCTTATTTTTATATATTTCTTTTTGGTATATTTATGGTATGGTATGGTATGGTGTGCTATGCTGTGCTATGCTATGAACTTGATGCATATGAAAGCCAACATCAGCTGTTATGGCATAAAAAATAAATAAACAAAATAAAAAATAATTCATATATGGAAACCTGATTATTCGGAAAATGGAATTTGTAACATATAGACAATAGCTTATCAATGGTACAGAATACCAGATAAATTATCCTTCCATGTTATTGTAACAGTGTGACTCTTTCTTTTTTTTCTAAACACAAGAAGGCACAAATAAGTGCATTATCTTTATCTTTAAATAAATCATCAAAACCAGAGCATAACTGATCTAGATTTCAAATCCTCCTTTAGGATGTAGGTCTTGTCAGATTTAGGAAGATTTGTTAGCTCAGAGTTTGATCCTGTTTATCTATGAGTCAAGAATAATGCAAAGTAAGCAGCTATGCTTACTGAGGGTATAACCTCTAGTATTGTTACAATACAAAAGGAAATTTAGTGGTAATGTTTTCATGTACATTAAAGATGTGAATGTTATTTTGAATTATATTCCAGAATTGTGGGATTTGCTGTTTTAGAGGAACTTTGATCACTTCAGGCATAGAGAATAATCAAGAGAATTACACCGAGAGACAGGAAGAGTAGTGTTACTCCAGATATAAAGCATTGCTTCAAGAAAGTGTAACTTATAAATTTTAGAAAAGGCTCTTTTTTCTGCCTGTTGAAAAATAATACATTGTGGTTGGCATAAATTTCATAGCATTGTATTTGATGAGACAAATATTTATATGCAATTTGATGTATTGTTATTACAGATATATGGGTATGATATGACATTAGCGGACCTTGCCAGAGCGCGAGACAATCTCTGAAGAAAAAGAAGAAGAAAAAGGGTATGATAAATTCAGATGAGCTGCATCTATTTAATATGTTAGATTGCAGGGCTTTCTGCTTCCCTTTTATTTTTCTTTTGTTTGTTTTGATGGTATGTCTTAATGGTTAATTAGATTATTTGTTGGATATGCTTTTGTTCATTGTTTTGTTCATTGCTTTTTGTGTATTTTAAAAATGCAATTAAAAACACAAGAAAAAGATCACTTGCTGCAAGTGATATGGTGTTGAAGAAACCAATCTAAATTATGTAATGATATTGGGAAAATTTATGAGAGCCATTCCCTTATATGCATAAAATATTGTACTTTCCTTATGATTCCTTTGTGCAATAAACTTCTGCAAAACAAATAGACTTGTATTTCTTATTTTATATAATCTCACTTGAATATAAACATTTTTCCTTTTTACTTAATGCTAAGGTTGCAATCATATCATATATTGCCAATATTGGGCATGGTTCTTCTGGAAATAATGCAGAGGTGTAACAGTTTAAAAGATAATCAGAGTTGGAAGGGACCTTGTAGGTCATCAAGTCCAACCCCCCACCCAAGCGGGAGACCCAACAATATTTCTAACAAATCATAGTCCAAGCTCTTCTTGAAAGTCTCAAGTGATGGAGCTCCCACAACTTTTGAGGGCAAGCTGTTCCATTGGTTGATTGTTCTCACTGTCAGAAAGTTTCTCCTTATTTCCAGGTTAAATCTCTCCTTATTCAGTTTCCATCCATTATTCCTTGTCTGGCCTACAGGTGTTTTAGAAAATAGATTGACCCCTTCCTCTCTATGGAAGCCCCTCAAATATTGGAATACTGCTATCATGTCTCCCCTGGTCCTTCTCTTTACTAGACTAGCCAAGCCCAGTTCCTGCAATCGTTCTTCACATATTTTAGTCTCCAGTCCCCTAATCATCCTGGTTGCTCTTCTCTACTTTTTCTAGAGTCTCAACATCTTTTTATAATGTGGTGAACAAAACTGGATGTGATTAATGTTTAGGATACAGCCTGAAAAAGAATGATTTTTTTTTAAAAAAATATTTAGAATATATTTTGCATGGAAAAGCCAAGGGTTCATTCCTGGTATTTAATATTTAGATGGAAAAGCAGTTTGCACGAGAATCCAGGATTAAATTCAACTGCAACTAGACAGGAAAATAATAATAATTAAGACTTTATTGCCTTTGAGAGCCAAAACAATGGGAAATAGTATGGAAATTATGTAGACCAAACTATTAGAAAACATATAAGTAAAGTATTAGAGGAGGAAAATGAAGATGGAAAATTAAAACAAAAATAACTTAGTCATTTTGTAGAAAGTAGGGAGGATGAGAGAACTTGAACTTGATAAACTATAGAAAGTTACATGATGTATTACACAGTTTATGTTAAGTTTAGCTGAAAATTCGTTCTCGGAAATGTTTAGGTTTATACTCCAGGATGTTATATGACTATTATCAAGGGTGGGATTCTACTGGTTCGGCCTGGTTTGGGCAAACTGTAGCTCCGAGGATCAGCTGGGAGTGAACCAGTTCAGTTTGCTCTGACAATCAGCTGTTGGGTCCACTTGTCAGCCTAGGCTCTAGGCTGTGCTTTATATCCTGTTTTTCAAGCTCAGCTGAATCGTGCAGCACAGTGGATTGCCGCACCTCAGCTATTTAACACACAGGAATTGCTGGAGAAGGTCAGTAGCAAACACTCTGCGCACGCTCAAAGTGTGTGTTTGGTGCACATGCGCACAAAGCACACACTCACTGAACCAGTTGTTACACCGGTTGAATCGCACCCCTGACTATCATAAAAGGCTACTGAATTTGTGAAATTAAAGTCTTTCAAACACTTTGATCATAGAGTATACCTTATGGTGACTTTGTATTAGGGGAAAGCACTTCAATTTACCATCTGAGTTTTATTGTGGAAGGAGTTGCCATTTTGCCAAACATCTCTTGTATATTGCACTATACTCCAAAGGTTATGACACAGAGAATTTGCAAGAACTAGAAAATCAAAGGTTCATGTGATGATAAATACGACTGGTTTTATATTGATTTTACATGCACACACTTTAAACAATTGAAGATATTATTTCAATAAATGCCATCTATCTAGACAGCTATTTAAAAAACCTAATTGCCACTACAATTTATCATGGTATGTAATATTTGAGTACATATATGAGTGCTTATAATGACACACATATGCCAATATGTAGGGATAATCATGTCTTAAACCCATGTTTCTCAAGGGTGGGATGTGAAAAAAATAGATGAAAGGTCTCAGGAACATATCTTCCTTGTTCTGTATTTCTCTCTGAGCAGATTTAACAGTTTGAAGCAAAATTATGCTGAATCTAAAGCAATGTGAAAATTTCAGAGTGCTCCAAGTGTTTATATTAGGTTAATACTGGGTTTGCCTTGCCAAGAAGAGTAATCGTGCCTGCAGGGCTTCTGTCCCAAACTATGTCCATCTGACCTTATAACAGAAGAAATTACAAGGAAGGAAAAAGAAAAGAAGTCAAGGATTGTTGTAATTATTTTGGTAGTCTCAGTAGCCACAGAATCTAATAATACCTCCAAGGTCTATCAGCCTTGTTAGGGTATAAGATACGTGACCAAAACTTAAAGCCTGGAAGAAAGCTGGAAGAAAGAGACAAGTTAGTTAGTCTATGCCATAAAGTATATCCAGAGTCTGGTTACACCTTTAAGTTTAATCAGTCTTAAAAGTGTTACCAGACACTGAGAGTAGAATAGAATAGAATAGAATAGAATAGAATAGAATAGAATAGAATAGAATAGAATAGAATAGAAGAGAAGAGAAGAGAAGAGAAGAGAAGAGAAGAGAAGAGAAGAGAAGAGAAGAGAAGAGAAGAGAAGAGTTGGAAGGGACCTTGGAGGTCTTCTAGCACAACCCCCTGCTTAGGCAGGAAGCCTACACCACTTCAGACAAATGGTTATCCAACATCTTTTTAAAACTTCCAGGGTTGGAACATTCACAACTTCTGGAAGCAAGTTGTTCCACTGATTAATTGTTCTGTCAGGAAATTTCTCAGTTCTAAGTTGCTTCTCTCCTTGATTAGTTTCCACTCATTGCTTCTTGTCCTGCCCTCAGGTGCTTTACTTTATGACATAGACTAACTAACATGACTCTTCCATCCAATTTATAATTGTCTCTATGAAAATGTGTTGGGATAGACACCACCAAGAACAACTTACAGCTTGCAAGTGTTTTGCAAGATACAGCATTTTAAAAGCATTTTAGTAAAAGCTAATTTAAAGCAAGAAAATATCCCTGTGTTGTTCTTTTCCTGATTTTCATATGAGAATAGCTGTCTTCAAAATCAAACCCAGTTTTCAGGAATATACTAACGTACTCCACTTCACTGTTTACTAAAATATTCATTTATTATTATTTTTTTATAAAAAAATTATTTGGGTTTTCACAAAACATAATACAAGTAAAATTTCTTTTTTTGAGAATAGCATGGTCCCGGGTTATCACTTCTCCATAGAGACACAAATTCAATTACATATTCATCTTTGTGTTCTATTCCATATCTTATTGCTATTTTAACATTTTCTCAATAATTTTTCCCTTCCCTTAGTTTTCTCAATCTTACTTTTAAGTATCTCATTCCTTCCTAGATTAAATTATATATATCTTTTTCTAAGTTTCAATATCTTTCTAGTCATTATATTTATACTTTTGTCTGTCCTGTTTCAATTTCATATTTTCTTTTCTCATTAAACAATTTTTTTCCCTGTAGTTACTAATTCGACTATGACACCTTTGTATCTTTTAATTTTTATCCATTCAACTTTTATTTAAACTTCAATTTATGCCTTTAGAATTATAACATTCAATATAACACATAACTTCCAGTCGAATTCTGCTTGGTACATTCTTAAAATACACACTAAGTTCTTAAAGAGAATATATATATATATATATATATATATATATATATATATATATATATATATATATATATATATATATATATATATATATATATATATATATAAAACAATAATAAATAAAATACTTATTCTATTCCAATTCAGCTCTATCATTAATGTTAGTTATAATCTTTGACATCTTTAACATTCCTTTTCAATAGGGTATCATACTTCTAGGAACATTTATAATATTTCCATATTTTTTTCATGTTTCTTTCATATTCCTCTTCACTTAAATTTTTATAACACATTTATAATAATTAAAATGTTCCCTTCCTTTCCTAATTTCATTATCTTCTTCTCTTTATTTCATTTATTTATTAAACATTCCATTCCATTACAATGAGTATTTTATCTATCATTTTAATCACACTTGTTTCATATTTTCAAAGTTCATTTCTATTTCTAATATAACAATACTATCTTATGTACCCTTGCAGAATCCTCCTTTCAATTAAGTTTTCACCCATTATCTCTGTGTCTTCTAAATAGACTTATACCCTTAATCCTTGTATGTTTTCCCTGTTTCTCTATGTCCTGTTTCTGTCCTTTATAAAAAAAAATTTCTTTCCCTTTCCCCCCTCTTCTTCTCCCTTCCCTTTTTGACCCCTTCTCTCTCTAATTCCGATTCTCTCTTCTGTAATCCTCTCTTCTTTTTCTTCCTAATGTTGTAATTACTTTTCAAACTATTCTTTTTTGGGGTTGTTTTTTCAAATCTTAATTTTTTCACTCTCTTTCCCCCCTTTCCTTTCTTTTCCCCACATAGAAATACTTGGTAATTGAAGATGGCTTCTTCTTTGTCCCGTCCTTCTTGTTCTACAGGCATTTCTTGTTGTTTCTCATAGTTCAGGATCTCCATTTCTAAAAATTGAAATATGAAGCCAAAAGAACCTCTTCCTTCTTTTGCATCTTTTTTCTGTTTTTTAAGTTCCATTCTCAATTCTTCCAAGAATGATACCATTTTAAAAACTTTTAAACAACCACCCAATTATTTTTAGTCCTTTAGACACAATAGCCAAAAATCCAAAAATCACCAAGTAATCCAAATAATCCAAAGCTGTTTCTTCTTGCTTCTTTTTTCCACTTTCTCTTCCTGGCGTTCTCTTATCTTGTTACAAAGTTTCAGTTAAAATGTATCTTTTAGGAATCTTGTTAAAGTTTCACTGTTAATTCCTTTCACTTCCAGGTGGTCTCCTCCATTTTTCCAGATCCCACCCTTTTGTTTTTTCCCCTTCTTTTAAAAGTTTTTGAGAATCCAGAAATCTTTATTATCCCTTTGACATTTTATTTTCAGCTTAAATACCTGTTAATATCAAAGTGGATTTTTGCTGGTTACTTGCTTAAATCTCTTAGTTGTCAATATAGGGAAGAAGAAAAAACAAATCCTTTCCCTTCCCTCTCTCATTCTCCGCTTCAAAGTCTTCTTTGGGAACAATGTTGCTCTTTATAATTCAAATTCCAGGGTACTTTATATTGTTGCTTTTTCAGTTCGACCCGGTCAACCAAAACTTTCTCTTCTTATCTTCCTCCTGCACAGTCTTTTCCAGTTGAGTTCTTCTTTGAGATGGCCATTTCTGACCACCTCTGCAACTGCCTTTGGGAAAGGGAGTAATGGCCAGCTGGGGAGGTGAGATGCGACTCTTCTCGACCCTGCTGGCAGTCTCCCCCCTCTTTAACACCTCTACGGGGTGGCTTAGCCCCAAAACCAGCCAGCTTGGGGCACTCCAGCAGCGAGCATAGATCAAAACTGCACACGATCGCAGATTTCGGTCTGTTGCTGAAGAAGCTCAAACCGGAAGCCCAAATATTCATTTACTGATTTATTATGTATTATTTGTATCCAGCTCCAATCAGTTGCTTACAGATAAAACTTAAAATGTTCATGGTAAGTAAACAATATACATGTAACATGGAATTTCCTATGAAACTGAGTGAAAGGTGAAAAAAATGTATCCTAAGGAGGTAGATTATAGAATAAAAGAAACCAAATCTTTAGGTTGCAGGGAGGGGAGGAGAAAATTGGGGTACAGATTTTGAGAATATAGAATTCCTATAGGATAGGATTTTTTTTTCTTCAAGGCATGGTATTTCAAGATTATAGTTTAACCAAACACAGGCTTAAAGAATAGACAATGGGAAGATGAATAGAAAGGATAAAAGGAATCAAGTTGAAGGGCAGAGAAGGCTAGTTCAAGACTATGCATAAGGACTACTATTGAAATGGGCAGGAGAGAAAAAGAAGAAATAATATTTAAAAATAGCAGGGTAAAGAAAAAATGTGAGCAAAAGATGAAGGAGAGAAGGCCTAAGATTTGATGCAACAATAACCAGAGCCATTACTGATAATTGAATCAATGTGGTGTGAAATGTTGGAGGCTTCGCCCATAACAAGAAGCTGAGAAGTAGCTTGGAGATCTAGCTCAAGAGGAGAAAGATGCTAGGACAAGAGTGAGAGAAGAAAAGAGGATTGAAGACTCACTCATGAAGGTAGCAGTCAGAAATCAGCTACAAGAAATAATCAGAGTGAGTACATTAGAAAGGTAGAGGATGAAAATTGTTTGATTAGTAAACTGCTAATATAATAGCTTAAAGTGTGCATATTGCTTATGCACATATCAGTATTATGGAAGTAAATCTACAAAAAGTACACAGTGGCATATTCTTTGTCATTATTATTATTGGATGCCCTGGGAGGGAATGAAATATTTTTTTTTCTTTTGCTGGAAGCAGTGGTGACAGGAAATCAGACTTCATTTGAATAAAATCTATAGTTTTGAGAAATGATGGTACATAGCAGATCATTGGGAACTCAGCTGCTCAACTCAAGACTGGCTATAATATAATAGTAGGATTTTGTAAATAAGAAAACATTTGTGGTTTTAAAATTAATTTTATTCTCCTTATTTTCATGAAATGGTTTTACTTTATAAAATGTGTCTATTGTATGTGTCCATATTTGAATTATAAATTAATATTCAGCTCTTAAGAGTAAACGATACATTTATTTCTTAGTCCTAACCTGAAAGAAATCATTACCTTTATTCACGGGGGGATTGCACAAATTCACATTATAATTTTGTGAGGGTCACAAAGTATCACAAAGTTTGAAAATATCTGCCTTAAATCGAGATCACTCAATGCTTATTGAAAGCAACTTAATGAATATAGCCATATGATTTATACATCAAACAGAATCCTAACATTACTACTGTGCATTAGCAGTTCTGCTAATTATGCTTCTGAAAGAAAAAAAAGGTGCATCCTATTTTATTGCTTGTTAAAGGCTTGTCTGCTCTGTAATATACAGTATAATTGTATGTTTTAAGGTGAATTAAGAGGTCAAAATGTAAATTGCTAGTTTTACAGCAGCTTTAAATAATAATCATCCACTATGTCAAGATTTAAGGCTTGAGTGGATATTGTGTTTAAGGAGCAATAGCACAAGTCATATTTTTATACTAGCTCAATATTTTCAGGGCTTACAAAATACATCATCTGTAACTTTAAATTATGTTCTGCAGCTGCACAGATTTTATATGACTTTATTGCAATTTCCAAGGCCTGTAACACAACCTGGATATACACATTTACCCCTGGGAACTTAACTGATATCAAAGGGCGAGCAAAAATGTTAAGTGCAATGAAGTTGGATTTTATTTTCTATTTTAGAATTTTAAAAGATGAGGGGGGGG
The DNA here is from genome assembly GCF_049901735.1 of Notechis scutatus. NCBI lineage: Eukaryota > Metazoa > Chordata > Lepidosauria > Squamata > Elapidae > Notechis > Notechis scutatus. The sequence goes on along the minus strand of NC_142009.1, from coordinate 262,066,147 downwards.
GAATCAGCTTCATACAATGTGTTTACTGCAACATATAGGAATCTTTGCATGGTGGGAGGAAAAGAGAGAGGATTGAGAGTGAGGAATCTTATATACAAGAGAGAATGTTCAGCCACCTGGAGATAAGACCAAGTTTTTGAGCCAATACTTGCTGTCATCTTTTTATTTAGAAAAGAACCTGATTTCCATCTCTGTTGTCCTATGCAGGGCAACAAAAGAAGACCCAGACGATCAGCCGGGACTCCAAACAGATGGGACTTGGGAAGCAGAGAATAGATGGGGGCGGGGCCAGTTAGTGTGGTATTTGCCAGTTCTCCAAACACTCAAAATTTTCACTACCAGTTCTCCAGAACTTGTCAGAACCTGCTGAATACCACCTCTGCTCTTATTCCTCTTCCTACTATCTCCAAATATATATTATGGAAAAATGTCCCAATAACATGGTGCAGATTTAGCAGATTATTTGGAAAATAAATGGAGGAGGTAGGGAGAAAAAAAATCTTACATACTGGAAGACTCCTTTGCACCGGAGGACATAATTCAAATGTATTGAAATCAAATGTACTCAAAAGGGCTAGCAATGTGCAGGCACAATTTCAAGTTGGAGAGATATGCACTTAGAACAAAAATAGTCACTGAACTTTCAAATTTTATCCTTAGCTTGTCTGAAGAAAGGTGGGGAAGAAATATTGGCAGACCATTGTAGTTCATAGATCTAACCCCTGCTGAGATAATTAGAAACCAATGCCATCACCTGTGCAAAACTGCGGCTTCTCTTCCTGTAAAACTTTCTTGTGATTGTCATATAAGAAAGACACGTAAACTAAATGAGGCATTGATTAGAAAAAGAATTTAAAGTAACTTTTCCTGCTGAAAAAACTTTATATCCAATTTGCCATGTTCCAGGAGACAGGCTGCTCTCTGATAACTTTAATAGAAGGTATTACACTTGCACATAATGTAGCAGCAGAGAGAGCCCCTCTTCCCTAGGTAGTCATATGAAATGAAGACATCAAAATATCTACCATCTGTTTCTGCTTCTGTTTTGTTTAGCAGCAAGACTGAGAGAGGAAAATCTCAAAAGATTTGATCATTTATACTAAACTCCCGGTATATTTTCTCAAACTCGATGTAAATGAATCTTTTGATTCAATGAAAATATATAAACATTTATATAAACACACATTTCACCCTTTCTCAGTCATTCCATCTGACATAGTGCATTGTAACAGAGCTAAATATTTTAGAGCATCTTCTTCTTCTTCTTTACTTCCTCTTTTACCACTCTGGTGTTGGGGGATTAGAAGAATTTCCTTATAAAAGTATGTACATAGTAACTTGAACAGCGCTCTCTGTCTCTCTCTCTCTCTGTGTGTGTGTCTCTCTTTCTCTCTCTCTGTCTCTGTCTCTCCCCATAATATTTAACTGTTTGTAATTGGCCTACAGATTATTCTGGTGCAGAATTAATTATTATAATTGTTAAATATATATTTGATTGACCTGATAAAATCAGGGGTGGGATTCTACCAGTCCAGAAGGCCCTGAAACGGAGTATGGGGAGTGCGCACACCCTCAGCTCCATTTTTTTCCCTTCCTGAGCCCCAGGAAAGCCTTCTTGGAGCAAAAACATCCCCCAAGGATGTTTGGGCCCAGAAGGCCCCAAAAACCGGGAGGGAGGTGCTACCCAAAAAGAAGAAAAAGCCATGCCCACCCAGTCACATGACCATGCCCACCTAGCCACGCCCACAGAACCAGTTGTCAAAAAAATTTGAATCCCACCCCTGACTCTTTCCAAATTATTACATAAATGGAAGTACAGAACTTGGGAGAACAAGTTAAGGCAAATTCCTGCTTTCTATAGCAATCTTTCACCACTATTTGCACAAATATATTTGAAGGATAATCACCAATTTACAACTGATATAAAAGTAAATTTTATAAACTTTCTCAACAGGGGTCATTAAGGATGTGTGGACTGCAATTCTCAGAATTCCTAGGCAGTATTGCTGGCTGGGAAATTCTGTGAGTTCAGTCCATTTTAAAGTAGTTCAGCTTGAAATACTAGATTTCAAATACATGTGTTGATAATGCCAGGCAAACATCCAACATAACAAAAAAATGTGAACAGGCAGCCTGCATCTGAAGTCCTTTCTAATATTCACTTTCCCCAATTCCTTCCTCTGATAACACATGTGCATGCAGACTTATGCAAAATAAAATCTTTTCCTGAGTTGAAGAAAAATACAATTTTCACTTCCTTGGTAGAAACAAACATTTCTAAATCTCACTGATGCAAAACAGCTTTTTAAAAGATAACTTTAAATTATCACATGGTAGTGATCTAGTGGGGAGTGAAGACTTCCCTTTCCAAATTTTTAAATCTCTCCTTAAATAATTGTTGTGGTCAGGAACAAACAGAAGACGTGTTTTGTTTTGTTTTGTCTTCTTTTTAAAGCCCTTGGTGGAATAGTGAAGGTTGAGATAATATTGATAATGCATCAAGAGGAAGGCTAACAATGGCCCTTCAAATCCCCCTGTATCCTAATTATAATGAATGAGTAATATTGAAAATAAAAAGGGACTTTTATTTAATAAATATCTAATAAAATAACCAAAACTGGATTTTGTTATTTTTGTGTGTCAATTTTCCATATAATATATTGGTCCTTGATTCTATATATATTGAAATACTAAGATAAAACATAGATATACATTCTAGAAGTAATAAATAAATCCCAAATGTGTTTTTTTTTAAGGCAAGTGGGCTTTTTTTCCTTGAAGAAGTTTCTTTTCCTTTCTTATCCAAGAAGCTTCTTCAGGTCTGATTGTACGGTGGAAAATGGAAGGATTCATATTTCTTGCAGCCATCTAGAGTTTAATACTCTTTCTGAGAGTTGTTCAGGGCACTTGAAAGTTTATCTGTGCCCTCTGGGTCACCTGAATAGTGCAAACATGTATGAAATCTTCTTGGAACTGCTGTAAGGACTGAGTTGTAAACAGGAAATACAGTCGGTAGTTTTGCCTCTGTTGAGAGAGGGCTGTTCAATCTTAATGTACATGGTCTCTTCGACCCATCTTTCAAACCAGAGGTCGTCTCTGCCCAAAATGTGGGCTTTGCTATCTTCAAAAAATTAAAGTAGGTTATTTATGGTAAGGTCTCCATGGCATCATGACCAAAAAATGATGTCAGGGACAGATTTTGAGAAGTTCTCTAAGGAAAGGGGAAGTGATACATCTTTCTTGGCACTTGTTTATTGATCACAACATGGGGACCTCCATAGACATTTTTTAACAAAATAAATAATTTATTTATTTTATTGTGGCAAATTTAGTTTGCAAGCTACAACACTTGAATACGACATCTTGAGGCTTGAATTCTAGTGTCTCTATTGTCCCACAGCTTATGGTATAATTTATTTTAAGATAATTTTTAAGAAGTACCCACTGAATATTGCAAATGTGATGTGTACATTAAAAATCAGCTTATAACACTATAAACAAAAATTGGTGTTTTTTTATGGTAAAACATCCCAAAGTCTCAAATCCTGAATTCATTTTTGAAAATCCCATTTTCAGAAATAACCATTAATCAAATTCTGAGTCAGCAACTCTTCCAGTCTGAATATCCCATAAGAACAACTCTAAAGCTTCAAGGTCAAGACTTCACAGGCAAGTTGGTGAGCCTTAGAGTGTCAATCATTTGTGAGACTCAACTAATACATTTCCCCACACGGGAAAAACGGTGACCGTTTTTAATGTTTACAACACCTGTTGTCAACAAAAATAAAGGAAAAAGAGATTTGCTTTGCATAATTCCATAACAATAAAATTCTAAGTATGTACTAACAACAAGCTTTGGATCAACCATCATCCTGTTTTCTACAACAAATGCAGTACACTTGTTTTCAGTTCTAAATAATTCAGTTCTAAGTTCTTTCAGGATTAACGTTGGGATAGTAATTGGATGCATCAGATAGTAATCTCGATCAGTAGCATATAATTTGCAAAAAGGTAGGGGGATTAAATTAGGCTTTAGATTATGATCTGAAATAATTTTCAGAAAGAACATTATGGAGATGAGTTATAACCTTGGGAATTTTTTAGCTCAGGAAACATCAAATAAAGTATGTGTGCTAGAGGCATATAAAATTATAGAAAAACTGGAGAAAATATATAAAGGAGCAGTTTTCTTCCTCTCACTTAATGAAGCTGAATTGAAAAAGATTTAGATAAAGATAAAGAGAGGATTGTTTATATGGTACATAATTAAACTCTAAAACCTACTCAAATTGGTGAACTTAGTATAGCTTCAAAAGACAATTAAATTAATTCATGAAGGACTGGAATATCAGTTCTTTAAGGGTCAGAAACAATATTCCCCTGAATATCAAATACTGGAGAACTTAAGGTTTCTATAAGGTGACAGAAGGTTGAACTAGATGTGGGTTTGTTTGATTCAATATAGTTTTTCATTTTCCAATGATCAATCAATTTCCAAAGGGAATGAAAAGGTTGACAATGACCATCTTGACCCTAAAATGCAGAACTTCTGCCACTTTTTGGCCCAATAGGGATTATACATACTATACAAGTATAGAACCACATACTATACAAGTATAGTACCACAAGTATATACCACAAGTACCACAAGTATATACCACAAGTATATACCACATTTATGCCTGGAATTTTATGTTTGAGTTTGAATTAATTACCAAATACAATTTATGATATATTTTGAGAGTTCAAAGCACTCACTTCTTATTGAAGGTTCTTATTCTTCTACTGATGGAGAACTGCCATGGATCCACTAGAACTAATGTAGAAACTATAGCAATAGCAATAGTACTTAGATTTATATTACTGCTTTAGAGCCTTGTCTAGGTGGTTTACAGAGTCAGCTTATTGCCCACAACAATTTTGGGTCTTCATTTTACTGACCTCAGAAGGTTGGAAGGCTGAGTCAACCTTGAGCCTGGTGGGATTTGAACTGCCAAATTGCAGGCAGCTAACAGTCAGCAGAAGTAGTCTGCAGTACTGCACTCTAACCACTCGCCACTGAGCCTCATGATGTGCAGTCAGGACTATTAGCAAGATAGTGCAAAGCTAAAAGGTACATTTTGTTCTAATGATGCTTTGTGCAAAGTGTCTCTCCTTAAACTGTTTCATATGAAATACAGCTCTCCACCAAAAAGCAAGACAAAGTACTAATTTAGAGCTGTATTTCATATTAAACATTTTTTTCATATTGGGGAACTACTTATTCTTCATTTTAGGATTTGATTCTACTAGCTATGTTAGCTGGAGTAATTTAATCAAATTGGGATTTAGCTTTAGTTTGATCAACAGCAAAACATTGTTCTAGGTTATGTATAACTCTTTCTGGTTCAGATGATTCAAAGGGATACAATTAAGATCAAGTGAGGAACTAATACCACTCTAGAAAGCCTTAATAAGACCACACCTAGAGTACTGCATCCAGTTTTATATAAAAAGATGTTGAGACTCTAGAAAAAGTGCAAAGAAGAGCAACTAGGATGATTAGGGGACTGGAGACTAAAATATATGAAGAACAGTTACAGGAAATGGGCATGGCTAGTCTAGTGAAGAGAAGGATCAGAGGACACATGATAGCAGTGTTCCAATATTTGAAGGGCTGCCACAAAGAGGAAGGGGTCAAGCTATTTTCAAAAGCACCTGAATGCCAGGCAAAGAATAATGGATGGAACAAGGAGAGGTTCAACCTGGAAATAAGGAGAACTTTTCTGGCAGTGAGAACAATCAACCATTGGAATAGCTTGCCTTTGGAAGTTGTGGGAACTTCATCACTTGAGACTTTCAAGAAGAGATTGGACTGCCATTTGTCAGAAATTGTGTAGGGTTTTCCATTGGGCAGAAGGTTGGACTAGATGACCTACAACAGGGGTCCCCAAACTTGGCAACTTTAAGACTTGTGGACTTCAACTCCCAGAATTCTCCAGCCAGCCAGTCTTAAAATTGCCAAGTTTGGAGTCCTCTGAACTACAAGGTCCCTTCCAACACTGTTAATCTGTATCTGGAAGTTTTATCAGTATGCAGATGATAGCTCAGAACATCCTCTAATGCTTGCACTTAGCAGTTTACTACCGATATTTAAGAAAAAAACATTGTGCACAAAACTGTCAGAGGACACTGGTACAGATATTGGGATCCAAGAGAAGAAAGAAAGGCTGCCAAATAGCATCTTCAGTTTTCAATTCATGGTGCCAATGCAAGGAAATATCATGGTAAAGGTATGAAAATGCATACAGAAGGCAAATAAGAATTTGAGAATATATTTATTCTGCCTCTTCCCATTAGCTGGTATTCAAGACTGCTTAACCAAAATGGAACCAAATTTAATCAATTCTAAATAATCAGAAGATTATCTGTAGCACTGTTGCTTAGTGTTCAGGATTCTGGGATAATTATTCTTAAAAACAAAGCCATACAGATTTCAAATCAAGGATTTTCTCAGCATTTTGCTCCCCTAATGACCAACCAAGCAGATGTAAATGGGAAATCCATGAACAAGACATGAAGAAGTAGCTCTTTTCCATTGTTGCTTCCTCAAAATTGATATTCAGAAGCATGTTTTCAAGTAGAAGGTTTCTTTTAAATCAGCAATTATTATTTGTCACTCTCATCCAAATTCTCAGGATCAGCACAAGTCTTTGCGGATTTCATTGTTACCAATGTTGAGCTTTATCTCTCAAAGTTCCTGCTCCATATCTCTAATTACAATCTCTATTAGAGCCGCTAATATGGTTGAATAGAGCTAATGACTTTGAAATGATTTCTATAAGATGACAACTCTCCACATTAGCTGCTGGATTTATGATGCCAGTGCCCAATCTGCAACTGTGCAACAAATCTCAACAGCAGAAACACAAGGGAAGATTTTTGTGCATGCTTATTGTAAAATTAATAAAAATTTTGTGCAGGGCGTATTTACCCTAAAGTAATGCCTGTTGGGGTTGTATGGTATTATTCTCTATCATGAATTAATAATGTATTAACAATTAATAAAAAGAAATATAATTTTATTCCATGAGAGCAACATGACACAAGAATAGTATCTAATTCCAACTATTATTGCAAGTGTAATGCATTCCTGCATGTGTAGCATTTCTTATTAATTTATAAAAAAAAGGCAGCTTTGTTCCTCCAAAGTTTCAATATAGAAGTTGTTCAGCTCAGTTAATCATATTCAGTGGTAGCTTTTTGATTGTTTAAACTAATCCAGATATGAAAGGATCAAAGTCTGGATTGTTACTAACAAGTTAAGTCTATAAAATTATTTTATACTGATTGCCATTATATCTACATTATCTACACTCCCTCCTCTAAATCACCATCTCCAAAGGATTTTCAGAGTAGCCTCTGTCTTAGTCAATGGATTTTGGAAGAAGGGTGAAATCAGAAATGTAAGTTCATTTAACCTTTAAATTGTTAAATTGAGTTTCTTTTAAATTGTTGTGCTGTCCCTTATAATGCTTGATAGTAAAAGTACAGCTGCATTAAAAGAAATCCACAAGGACTAGCTACCTTTAGCCTTTCTGAGAACTGAATTAATTTTAACTTGATTTTATATAGTTTAATTTATTCTTCTGACTCACATTTTCAACCAAATCTATTTTTATTCATTTTAATGAGAGTCTTATCATTTTTGAGTCTAAAATTTAAAACCCACCTAACAAATGACTTTTAACATTTCTCTTGTCTTATTCCAGATATTTGAAAGAATTCAAATAGATGTTCTGTTCTACAGAATAATTTAACAGAGTCCCACTTGGCTGATTTCAAAAAGAGAGAGAAAGAGACAGCATGAGAGAGAAAATGAAAGAAAAGTTGTACTATATATACTTAGACACAGGAAAGAGGTATGCAAGCAGCAATGAATGACACTCAGAGACATATCCATCACACACTTCTTGCTTTAAGTTTATTAAGAGAAAATCTGCTTATGAACTAGAGAATTTTTCATATTCCATCTTTTTCTGGTTCAGAAGTGGCCAGATTCTGAATCTCCAAAATTGTGAACATCTAATGAAGCTTCAAGAAACTTTGGACACAGTCATCATTTTTAACATCTGTGCTTCATTGTATCATTTCAGATTAACTACATGTTTGGGATTTGTATATTATGGAAATTATAAATGCAAAATGGATTCATTAAGTTCCACCAAGTCTTGTTGACTCTTAATAATACCATAGATTGCTCCATGACAATCAGTTTGTTCCTTATCTTGTCTTTCAGATCTTCTAAGGAGACCTGGTGGCACAGTGATTAGAATACAGTATTGCAGGCAAAATCTGCCCCCAACTTGGAGTTTGATCCTGATGGGGTTGACTCAGCCTTCCATCCTTCTGAGAACCCAGAGTGCATTTATGTTTTTAGCTACCTTGAGGTAAGATGGGCAGCCTATAAATTTTACAAGCAAACAAATCAGCATCTATCTTGTTGATGGTTATCCTCTTCTCTTTCCTTCCATCTTTCCCAGCATTAGAGCCTTCTCTAGAGAGCTAGATCTTCATACAATATGTTTGAAGTAGGATAATTTGTACCCTGATTGTTTGTGCTTCAGTGAAAAATCTGGGTTGATTTATTTGATAATCCGTTTGTTTTCTTGACAGTTTATGGTATTTTCAGGAATCTAATCCAACACCTGTCAATACTTTTCCTATCCTGATTCTTCAAAGTGAAACTTTTCCTTCCCTAGAGAATCACAAAGAATACCACCATTTTCATTATTTTGATCTTTTCAGGTACAGACATATCACAACATCTTAATATCTTCTTCAATGACTTCATATGTGCTCCAATATAATTGGTCTGTAGTATATTTCTTAACTGTTTGTTCCTTTACTGTTGATGGTTGAACTTAAAAGGCAAAAGCTACCACTTCAATATGTTCATTATCAATTCTAAGATTGGTTGCTATTGTACCTGTTGTCATCAGTTTGGTTTGTATATCTAATTTAATCTCATTTTTTCATAGTGCTTTTTAATTGCTAGACCTTGCAGATTTTTTTTACATTTTTGACAATTAGAATAATGTCATCAACATCATGCAAGTATATATCCAAAATATTGGGGGGGGGGGAATATAACAAAAAATATTATTGATGATGTGATGCCTATTATATAAACATACTCTATCAACATTTATAAATAAATGCAACATCTGGAACATTTTGGACCCCCTCCCCCAAGTCAGAGGGGAATTCTAACTTTTGGAATTTTTAGGTGTCCTAAGCATTCCTTTTCCAGTGTTGATGATAAGAAAGGAAGGAAGGACGGAAGGACGGAAGGACGGAAGGACGGAAGGACGGAAGGAAGGAAGGAAGGAAGGAAGGAAGGAAGGAAGGAAGGAAGGAAGGAAGGGGAAGGGGAAGGAAAGGAAAGGAAAAGAAAGGAGAAAGGAAAGGAAAGGAAAGGAAAGGAAAGGAAAGGAAAGGAAAGGAAAGGAAAGGAAAGGAAAGGAAAGGAAAGGAAAGGAAGGAAACACCTAAAGTGGAAAAATATTTATTGCTTGCCACATCCCCACTATTTTCCTGATAAAGTTGGAGGTCAACATGTTGGACAAAGATTATATGTCCCAAAAATATTGTAATGAATACTGTTTTAAGTTTTGATTCATAAATATAACTGATTATACCATTACATCATGATCTATATGTGTGAACTGTATGCAATTGCTCCCTCACATAGAAAACAATTGTTCTCAGTTATGTTTTCTTTTTATAATTTATTTAGTTTATTGTCAAGCTAACTTCCCTCAAACTTTGTTTCCCTTCCCATTTTAAAAGGCACTCACGTAGATTAAACAATGTGAAATATTCCCTCCATTAAATGCTCAGTGAGATAATATGTGGTGCAGCCAATTTAAATATGATCTCCTAAGACTGTGTAAGAACCCACAAACTATGCACTGCTATGAAATCACTAGCTTCATCAGTATCAGTTAAAATGACACATAAATAGTAATCATCAGATTTTGAAAGAAAAACAATTGACCTTCAAAAACACCATATAAAAGCAGGAAGCTTTTTCATCTGTGACTCAATCTCAGTCCAGCTAAGATAATTATGCTCCTCTGATGAAAAATTAAAAGGCAGATGGTATATTAACAGCATGCATTTGATTAAAAATTCTCATAGATTTACTCTGATACAAGAGCTTATTTGTTCTTTGTCATTTCTTATATTTTGTTATGATGTGTAATTAACTTGAAGCTATTTTTGAAAGATTATCTAATATAAAGAACCTTCCCCCTCCCTCCTTCCCTTCCTGTCACTTGTACACAAGGAAATTCTAAACAACAGCACAAAGATGAAAAAAATGTCATGACATTCAAGGAACATTCAAATGTTATTAAGCTCTTTCCAAACTCATCAGAAGGAGAATTCAGCTTTCCTTAGATCTATCTTACTGTAATGGATAATACAGTAGTTTATTATGCCTAGTTCATACCTATGGTGCTCTTTGCTTCAGCTACTCTAGGCCTAGGCTGAAATAGCAAACATTTTGAGGTTCCCTTTCAAATCTACACTTCACAATTTCTATGTAAAACAAGCAAAGGAAAAAGAGAGTAAATAATATTCCATTTATATATTTATCATTACCCACTACGCTATTCCCTTTTCAGAAAGCAACATTATTGTGTGCAGAAAACACATAAGTAATAATATGCCAAAATTGCTACTGGATTAAAAAAAAGAGAAACCCATATGAAGGCTCTTGTACCAGCTTTCTATGCTTCTTTCCACCATGTGCACAGTCATTGATGCACTTATTTGATTACTGCAATGTTCTTGAAGAGTATTGGGAAGCTAATGGGGAATGGAAGAATTTATACTCCTTGCAAACAGCTGGTCATTTACATTCTTTTAGAGGGTTGTTGAGGCCACCTGGAGGTTTATCTATCAGAGCTGAAGAAGCTTCTTGGATGAGAAGTGAAAGAAAAACAAGAATGTCTAGTTGCCTCTGGTAAAAGCACCTTTGGGACAACTATGATCTGGATGCCAGAATCTCCATAGACATTCAAGGTGATGGTTATTACTTTTAAAGCCTTATATGGCATGGGTCCATTGTATCTGAGAAACCGTTTTGCCCCAATGGAACTAGCCCACTACATTTGCTCCAGGAAAAGGGGCCTGCTGTAAACTCCTTCAGACAAAGAATCCTGGCTGGTAGAGTAAAGGAGAAGAGCCTTTTTCACTGCAGCCCTGGCCCTGTGGAACATTCTATTACTGCAGTGAGAACTGTTCCCATTTTTTCAGTCTTCCAGAAGGGTATCAAAACCTGGGTTTGCCCATTGGTTTGGAGCTCCAATGGGGTCCTCACAACTGGAAGTGGTTGATGGGATAAGAAAATCTCATCTCCATGTCACCTGTATCCTTGGTTCTAGTTTTTATATAGCATTGTATATATAGCAGTTTGCAAGATCCCCAGATTCAGCTTATTGGTGAGATGGGTAACATACAAATTTAATAAATATTTTTTTTTAAAAAAAAAATATCCATACCCTCAAAAGTATCTGAATGATCCACTTGTTTTGTGAAACTAACAATATAGCATTGTGTCATCAAAATAAAAACTTCACATTTTTATTTATATATGCAGTTCATATGAAGCACATGCGAGATATATGAAACTTTTATTGTATCAAAGTAATGCAGCTTTCATTATTTTATTCCATTACCCCACATGTTAGCCATTGAATACATGCTTATATAGATACTGTAGATAGACAGACAGACAGACAGACAGACAGACAGACAGACAGATAGATATACATTTTAAAATTCCCATTTTATCATCTTTAGAAAACATACGCTTTATCAATGCTCTTAGTTTTTCTTCATAAACCTACATTCATTCATTCAATTTTTCCTATCAAGCACAACCTTGATTTTTTTATTTCTGTTCATTTTCAGATCTGTACTGCAATATTCAATATATTTAACAGCAAACCAGATGGCATCATCTTTATGAAAAGGTATATCTGCCCTGAAGTCCCAACCAATATACATATCATTGTAACTATACCTTATGCATTTATCCATCCATAAACTAAACAATTAAAACAATATCACATATTCCTATCTTGCTTTCTATTCAATCTTCAATAAATACTCTAATTCTAATGCACATATCACATTCATCATAAATCACTCTTATCACATTCATCAGTCAATTCCAAATATGAACAAAAAAATTTCAAGCCAATTAACTTTTTCTTAATATTGTAAAATAATTTTCTGACTGGTACATTTCTCAGTAGCTTGTTGATCTGAAAAAAAAGATAATTGAAATACTCCCTGCTTATATTCCATCAGTTTACACTTTCTGATAAAGGAATTAGCTCTCTCTCATTATTTACCTCATTTCCATGAAATAATTGTATTCTTCAACATCAGAATTCCACACCTTCATTTAGATCTATTACATCTTCCTTTTCCTCTTAGTTTCACTTCATACATATTGTTCATTAATGTCATGTTGCATCATGTCATATCAAATGTAGGGTGTATGATTTCCTGCCTAGGTAGGGATTGGACTAGAAGACCTCCAAGGTCCCTTTCAACTCTGTTATTCTATTCTAAGTCATTTTCTTTAATATTTATTACTTTACATTCCAAGCTGCAGTCTGTCATGTACTATGCCCATCCCAAAATAGGTCCAGAAATGTTGATTTCCATTGTCCATTATGGCATTTCTCATGCACTATTTTCACTAAACGTGGAGGAAGGTGAATTTCAGACTTAATAGGAATAGCACTTAGACTTATGCACTGTCTATGTAACTAAATAGCAATAGTGCTTGTTATACTTTAGAGCACTCTCTAAGCAGTTTACAGAGTCAGCATATTGCCCACAACAATTTGGTTCCTCCTTTTATGGACCTCAGAAGGATAGAAGGCTGAGTCAACCTGGAGCCTGATGAGATTTGAACTTCCAAATTGCAGGCAGCTGGCAGGCAGCAGAAGTAACCTGCAGTACTGCACTCCAACCACTGCCCCACTATGGCTCATAATCATAACCACTGCTAACAATAAAGAAAGTGTTGCTCAATTTAGGAACTGATTGGTCAGAATTACTCAAATAGAATCAAAGGCAAGTTATACTCCATGACAATCACAGTATTCATGCAAACTAAGGACTTTTTTCTAGTCCAATGTACTGTACTTTTGCCCACATTCCATTAATTAGGAAAACCATGCCCTATATTCACACATGGCCGAGAACTCATTCATTGATTCTGATTAATTTACCATCACAATTAATTCATATTCTGTACTGTTGGATACAAAGCATATTTATTAGACTTTTTTTCATCCACATATTGTAACACATATTAAAAAGTTAATAGCTTTCCTGAAGTGGAAATGATTTCCCACATTTCCTATGAAATAGGATGTTCTTTATTAATATTTCCTGTCTGATAATGTGGACTGGGAAACTTTAGAAATGGTGCATGTCTCGGCATTTTTAATTAAAGTAAGAAAATCATCAAGTCTTAGTTACATTATAAGCGGTATTAGAATGTCTCCCTTCTGAATGTACTATAGCTTTTGTCTCAGCTTCCTTAATAGTCTTTTCCCGTGATTTGAATGGTGTTGGGAGAGACAGAGAAAGAGAGATGGGAGATTCTCTTGGGTTTTTTTTCCCACTATTTGAAAACAATGCTGCTTCATTCATACTTCTTTGGCATATTAATGGGTTTTTCTCTTGTTTTGGGTTAGAAGAAAAGCATATTGAAATAAACTAGGCTCCTCCATAGCATATATTCAGCTTCACACAGCAATGAGGCTAGGGAGTTCCTGCCCTCACACAATTTAATAAGGGATGGTTTCAGGATAGCAGATGCTAGACTCTCTATTGTCCTTCCCTGTTTTCTAATTCTATTCAAAACAGTCAAAAAGTGTACTTTAATCCTCCTCCTCCTCCTCCTCCTCCTAGGCTTTTTTCCCCACTTGGATCTGATTTTCCTACCTCTCTTTATTAGAATTAGAAAACAAATGTGCAATAGTTAATGAGCCATGGGCAATGATTAAATTTGCAACAAAAAGTATTATCTGTTGCGTTCTAGAGATGTTTTCCATGTTTTTAATCTGAAGCTTCTGCTGCACCAAGTAGTAGTTTTATCTCATGAAAAGGCCTAACGTGATCTGATAATAAATCTCCTTTATAAACTTCCTCCATAAAGTTAAGAGTGATCACTTTTCCTAAGGAGAGGTTTGTTGCTAGTAAAAGAAAGTCTACTTTAAAAGCTTTGCCAATGCATTTGTGTAAAAGTCTTTGGGTTAATTCCTTTTTCTGCTAAAATAGCTTATAGTTAATTTAGAAATGGAAAAGTGGTCAGCCTATAAAATGTTTAAAAATATATACATTAGCTACTTCTCTCATGAAATGAGGTAGCTTTCTGACTTCTAATGTTGTTTTTCTCTATGCTGGTCTTTCCTACCAAATTTTCCAAATTAACCATATAGAATATTGGTCACAAGGTGGCAGCTAAACTACTTTGTGCTGCAACTGATATCCTACCTTTTTCAATCTGCATGTAGTTTGATGTTTTTAAGCTATCAAACAGGACTTTGGGATGAGTTTTCTGTAATTTAAACTCATGGGAACACACACTGGATTCTTTTTTTCTGTTCCTAAATCCAATTTTCAACAGGGAACTAGCAAACTTCCTTGTGAAGCCAACAAACAAGAAACCTTACCAAACTGACATGTGAGATGAATAACTAATTCTGTGCCAAAAGATGCTCTCTGGTTTCCT